>NW_026044148.1:300000-529000 GCF_937001465.1 Orcinus orca
GCTTGCTTAAGGGGAAAGGTGAGTTGGGGTGCTGCATAAAACCAGAGATTGAAATGAGCACAGATAAAGTTCCTTAAGCCAAATATGTAATAGACAAGAGCTACTCCTTGCTCAACGAAATGGACTCAACACCCCATATTAAACGCCTAAGAATGTACCTGACCAGAAATTATCTTAAAATCTATGGATTGCTATGTCTCCGAAAGAGAATCAGGCGTGTGTACAGGGGCATAAACGAAGCAGTGATAGGATTGGAGAGGTTCGGTGAGCAAATGAAGACCCTTTGAAGTCATATTGCATGGTACCCATTCCACGGGTCTCAACTCTCCAGGTTTAAGGGATTCTTCCTTCAGCTAAAACATGCATGTGGAACCCAGAGTATGATCAACCGTGTGATCGGGAGACGTGTTCCAATTTGTCTCAGTTCTCATCCCCTGGTACTCGGGTGCAACATTCCAGATGCTTTACTAACACTCTCCCGACTTGGAGAGTCAGTGCCTTTAACCTCCTGTTTGGCCCAGTTTGCAATTTGTGCGAAAGATGAACAGGAATAGGGAGAATCAATGAGAGACTAGCTGGAGGTGTACGGACGGGCAAATTTAACTCTCATTTCCCCCCAGGAGGAGGAATTAACCAAAGGCTCAGCGTGCCGTGCCGGAAGCAGATTAGGGCCTGAAGAAATTCTGTGGTGTTGCAGCCAACTCACAAGAAAGCGAGTTGAAGAAATGAGCTCAGGGGCATTGTAATCACAAACCTGCAGAGTTATAAATGATAGCTATCATCCAAAAATATACTGAAGTAAGCCTGCCAAGAGGAATTGAAAGCGGGGCATACTTGCAGGAATCCGATTTCAGGAGGTAGACTGGAATTGCATATAAAGCATAGGAAAAGAGGCAGAACGTCGACAATGATGCACTTGGCCAAAACGGGCGTATGCGTTTTTTCCTGAATATATTCAGGAAAAGATGCATACGCCGTTTTTGGCCAACCAAGCAAGCTTGCAAAGGAAATCTGCACTACAATGAAGTCTCACTTCACCCCGGTCAAAAGGGCCATCTGATAAAAGTGTAAAATTCAGAAAGGCAGGACAGGACATGGAGAAATGGGAGCCTTGTTATGCTGATGGGCGGGATGTAAATTGCAAACAGCCACTTGGGAGAAGTGTATGGTGTTTCCGGAAACATCTAAAAAACAAAGCAACAGAGCCTAGGGCACTTCCACTTATGGTCCTATAGCTTAGGGAAATTAAAATCAAAAAGACACAGCCACCCCAAAATTTGGGACGGCTCTGTTTACAAGAACCTCGTTTACAGTACAAATTCAATATCGCAGAAAGTGAAAAATGGATAAAGAAGTTTTGGTACTTACGTACAATGCAATATCACTCAGCAATGACATCTATGTCATCAGGCCCGTAGCAGCATAATGAGTGGATTCAGGTATGATGATTGTAACTGAAATAAGTCACACAGAAAAAGAAACATCGTAAGATATCACTAATACACGGAATGTAAACTTGGCTACACAGGAACTGGATTACAAAACAGAACAGGGTCTAAAAATTTAGAAAACCAACTTATGCTTGCTTAAGGGGAAAGGTGAGTTGGGGTGCTGTATAAAACCAGAGATTGAAATGAGCACAGATAAAGTTCCTTAAGCCAAATATGTAATAGACAAGAGCTACTCCTTACTCAACGAAATGGACTCAATACCCCATATTAAACGCTTAAGAATGTACCTGACTAGTAAGTATCTTAAAAGGTATGGATTGCTATGTCTCCAAAAGAGAATCAAGCGTGTGTACAGGGGCATAAACGCAGCAGTGATAGGATTGGAGAGGTTAGGTGAGCAAATGAAGACCCTTTGAAGTCATATTGCTTGGTACCCATTCCACGGGTCTCAACTTTCCATGTTTAAGGGATTCCTCCTTCAGCTAAAACATGCATGTGGAACCCAGAGTATGATCAACCGTGTGATCGGGAGACGTGTTCAAATATGTCTCCGTCCTCGTCCCCTGGTACTCGGGTGCAACATTCCAGATGCTTTACTAACACTCTCCCAACTTGGAGAGTCAGTGCCTTTAACCTCCTGTTTGGCCCAGTTTGCAAATTCTTCGGAAGATGAACAGGAATAGGGAAGACCAATGAGAGACTAGCTGGAGGTGTCTGGACGGGCAAATTTAACTCTCATTTCCCACCAGGAAGAGGAATTAACCAAAGGCTCAGCGTGCCGTGCCGGAACCAGATTAGGGCCTGAAGCAATCCTGTGGTGTTGCGGCCAGCTCACAAGAAAGCGAGTTGAAGAAAGGATCTCAGGGGCACTGTAATTCACAAACTGCAGAGTTATAAATGACAGCTATCGTCCAAAAATATACTGAAGTAAGGCTGCCAAGAGGACTTGAAAGCGGGGCAGAATTGCAGGCAACCGATTTCAGAAGGTAGACTGGAATTGCATTTAATGCATAGGAAAAGAGGCAGAACATAGACAATGATGCACTTGGCCACAAAGGGCGTATGCGTTTTTTCCTGAATATATTCAGGAAAAAACGCATACGCTCTTTTTGGCCAACCAAGCAAGCTTGCAAAGGAAATCTGCACTACAATGAAGTCTCACTTCCCCCCGGTCAAAAGGGTCATCTGAAAAAAATGTAAAATCCAGAAAGGCAGGACAGGCCATGGAGAACTGGGAGCCTTGTTATACTGATGGGCGGGATGTAAATTGCCAACAGCCACTCTGGAGGAGTGTATGGTGTTTCCTGAAACATCTAAAAAACAAAGCAACGGAGCCTAGGGCACTTCCACTTATGGTCCTATAGCTTAGGGAAATTAAAATCAAAAAGACACAGCCACCCCAAAGTTTGGGACGGCTCTGTTTACAGGAACCTCTTCTGCAGAACAAGTCAAATATGCCAGAGAGCAAATAATGGATAAAGAAGTTGCGGTACTAACGTACAACAGAATACCTCTCAGCAATGAAAACTATTTCACCAGGCCCGTACCAGCATAATGAGTGGATTGAGGCACGGTGATTCTAAGTAAAAAATGTCACACAGAAAAAAAACATCATAAGGTACCACTAATACATGGAATGAGAACTTGGCTACACATGAACTGAATTACAAAACAGAACAGGGTCTCATGTTTAGAAAA
The DNA here is from genome assembly GCF_937001465.1 of Orcinus orca. NCBI lineage: Eukaryota > Metazoa > Chordata > Mammalia > Artiodactyla > Delphinidae > Orcinus > Orcinus orca. Next base: position 303,150 of record NW_026044148.1, read on the forward strand.
CCAACTTATGCTTTCTTAAGGGGGAAGGTGAGTTGGGTGCTGCACAAAACCTGAGTTTGAAATAAGCACAGATACCATTCCATAAGCTAAATATGTAATAGACAAGACCTACCCCTTGCTCAAGGAAATGGACTCAACAATGAGATATCACCTCACACCTGGTAGAATGGGCATCATCAGAAAATCTACAAACAAAAAATGCTGGAAAGGGTGTGGAGAAAAAGAACCCTCTTCCACTATTGTTGGGAATATAAATTGATACAGTCACTATGGAGAACAATATGGAGTTTCTTAAGAAACTAACAGTAGAATTACCATATGATACAGCAATCCCAGTTCTGGACATATACCCAGACAAAACCATAAATCAAAAAGAGACATTCACCGCAATGTTCATTGCCTCACTCTTTACAATATCGAGGTAATGGAAGCAACCTAAATGCCCACAGACAGACGAATGCATAAAGCTGTGGTACATATATAAAATGGAATATTACTAAGCCATGAAAAGGAATGAAATTGGGTCATTTGTAGAGACGTCGATGGATCTAGAGAGTGTCATACAGAGTGAAGTAAGTCAGAAAGAGAAAAACAAATCTTGTGTATTCATGCATATATGTGGAACCTAGAAAAACTGTAGAGGTTAACCATTTTGCAAGGCATAAATAGAGCAACACATGTAGACAACAAACGTATGGACAACAAGGGGGGAAAGCTGTTGGGGGGGTGGTGGTGGGAGGAGTTGAGAGACTGGGATTGGCATGTATACATTTATATGTATAAAATAGATAACCAATAAGAACCTGCTGTATAAAAATATAAAATAAAATTCAAAATTAAAAAGAAATAAAATTTAAAAATAAAACAGAAAAAACAATTATTCCCTTCACATACATGTATTTATATGAATAAATTATTTCCATGCTTATATCTGTAAATACAAAAAAGAGGAATAAAATCTACCTTGAACCAAAAACGAAAAAGAGAAAAAAAACACAGAACCCACCAGTTCCACAGAGGAAAACCGTATCAGGGCACTTGCTCCAGTTGTAAACAATTCTGAAGTTGGTCAGTGGTGGGGAATCGTCTCCCATTCAGCCAGCAGCCCCCACGCAACAAGCGTCCTCATTGCAAAGCTGGGGCACCGTGCTGAGGCATCTGTGAGTAAACGTGAGCTGAGCCCCAGGCCAGTTGCTGCTGAACTATTCCTACCCGTCCCAGGTAAAACACCTGAATTTATACAAGGACTTGAAAGCCTAGAGGAAGGGCCATAGAGCCACACGAGTGACAGCATGCCGGCCGACTTGGTGCCTGCAGGCCAGCCAGGATGGTCCTGGCCCTGGGTGCTCTTCTGGAAGATTTCCATTTCCCTGCCTGAGATACCCGTCCTGTCCCTGCCCCCACTGCTTTTTTCCTTCCTCACCTCTGCCCAGGGAGAAATTCCAGCAGCAGGTATGGGTGACACATCCTCTTCTTTAGCAGTTGGCAGCCTGGCAACTGCTGCAGAAAGTCCAGCAGAGCCCCACTCACACTGGGCCACCCACAAAGCCGTGGCCTCTCATTCCGTCCCACCAGCCCAGCCCCGAGACTGCTGACAGGGCAGAGAAAATGGCGTCAGGCATGGCTGCAGGGGCTCTTGCTGCCTGGAGTGGTATTTATATTGATCTCAACCCAGGCACACCTGGGGAGGGCTGGCCAGCATGGTAAGGCTGCCCAGGTCAGCCAATCATCACCCCTCAGGGGCTCACAGTTGCAGAAAATGGAACTTGCTGAACCGGCCAGGTCCAAGGAACAGGTGTGGGCTCCTGAGAGTCAGGATAGACAAGGGGCTGCAGCTTTGGCTTGTTTTCTAATCATTTTATCTGGCCCATGAGTGGGAGACAACTTCAAGAAAGCCCTCTCCTAATGAGAGGAACCCAGGAGTCAGGGAGAGGAGGGGTGGGTGGTGGTTGGAGACAGAGGCCTGGTGCCCCGGGTGCAGTGGAAGTCTCTGGAAGACCAGGTGGAGGGAGGCCGCACAGAGTGATGCCCAGGGTCACAGACCTGTCGCAGCTGCTGTTTGTTAGTTCCAGTCCTGCTCTGACGTGCTCTGTGTCAGCTCTGAGCGACAGGTGAGCTGGGGGTGCTCTGCAATGAGGGCTATGTGCACGGTTCCTGTGTGCCCAGCCCTGCCACGGTACCTGCAAGGGTAGCTCTGTATCCTGGGAGGGGCCTGACCACGAGAGCCCCGTGGGCTGGGGTGGGGGGTGGGGTACCTGCCCAGGTGAGCTCCATATTCTGGGATTGGTCTGACCACGAGAGCCCCATGGGCTGCTGGGGACCTGGTAAAGGATGTCAGGACAGTCAGTGAAGCCACCGAGGATATACCTCCAGCTGCTCCTAATTCCTACACCCTGCTGGTCATTCTACCAACCACCAGGACATGGTATTCTGTATTAGTCTTCAATGATGCCTTCTTTTGTATTCCATTAGTCCCAGAGTCACAAGAAATTTTGGCTTGTGAGTGGCAGGACTCAACATACAACTAAAACAATACTTCCGGGCCGTCTTGCCCCAAGGGTGCAAAAATTCCCACACCATCTTTGGGGAAAGCTTAGCTAAAGACCTAAAAGTTCTACCTCTGGAAAAGGAAACCCTCCTTCAGTACGCAGACGACATTCTGATCGCCAGCCCTACTAAGGAGGCCTCTGAACTACCAAGCCAATAAAGGATAGAAGTTGTCCAAGAAAAAGCTCAAATATCACAGACTGCGGTGACCTGCCTGGGCTTCGTTCTCACAGAAGGTCGGAGAAGCCCATCCCAGGAAAGGGAAGAAACCATTTTCAGCCTTACCCCTTTCTAAAACTAGAAGACAGCTTAGGGGTTCCTGGGGAGGCCAGGGTTTGCTGCTTCTGGATCCCTAACTACAGTCTACTAGCTGGGCCTCTATATGAAACACTGAAAGGAAAAGATGATGATCCTTTTGAATAGAATCCAGAAGTGGCCTTTCAAGAATGGAAAGAGCAGTCAATTCAGACCCTTGCCCTGGAACTCCCTAATTTAGCTAAACCCTTTGACCTTTACATTCCCGGTGAAAGGTGAATCGCCATTGGAGAATTAGTGCAAAAACTGGGACCACTTGAAATGGAACAATGCAAGAATGCCATCCAGGTAGGATAAACTACGGTCACCAAGGGGCTTGGCCCACTGCCACATCTGGCCAAGATACTGGCGGTATCTAAAAACCTGGAAATCAGCAGCCCCAAAGGCCACCTCCCTCCTAAGGGAAAAGGACCCCACGTGGTGATCCTAACCACCAACCATGCCCTGAAGTTGCAGGGTTCGCTCTGTGGGCACACCAACCTCGAGTGAGGAGGCCCTCCAACTCCAACATCCAGAGAGATAACCGGGGGCAACAGGGCACCATGACGACTCGTGTGAACATCACTTGACCTGGAGTTTCTCTCATAAAACAACAAGAGTGTGTCCCAAAAGAGTAGACTACTGCTTGCAGGACTTACTGCACCCAGAGGGGAGCTAATAATCTTGGCGGGGGAACCGTATATCACACTGTCACCATAGAAAAGCCTACAGACACCGTGATGATGGTAGCCAATAAGACCGGCTGGACTCCTGTTTACTTCAAAAGGCTGTTGACTCAGTGGCCATCATGGTCCTTGATCACCACTGACCCTGGACTGTCTGGGAGTTGAGCAGGCAGGGCTCTCACACCTGGTGCTGTTTGTACGTTAATTCAGGGGCCTAATTGAAGAAAGCGCAGACTACTGGTCAGAGCATCTAGGCTGGCAGAAACGGTCAGCCTAAGGTGGCCGAACAAATGTGGGGCGGGGTGAAACCGGCCCCCACAGCGTCTCTGCACATCTCTTTCCTGGACCCTTAAAGGTCATTAGAATCTATAACACTTCCAATGCTGGTGCTCAGGTGGACGAGCAGGGAGGCAGGGGGCCTGGGGACAATCAACGTCACCTGGAGGCTGCTGGGGAGAAGCTCTGACCCTCGCCCCCGGGTATGAGGGCTCCCAACTCAGCACTCAGCAGTTACAGAAGAAGGGTCTGCACCCTCAGCACTCCAAGAATGAGGAACGGGACAAAAGGCAGAGGAGGGGTTTGTCCCCAGCAAAGCCCATTAAAAATCCCTGGGAGATAAAAATAGAATCTGGGCAATAAAGTCAAGTCTAACCTTTTTTATCCTTTGTGCTTTGTCTAATTTCATGTGCTCCTAGGGTCCCGCATGCAGAGGTTCCACACCCGGCACTTCAGACCAGATTTCCTAGTGCAGAATGGCTGGGACGACACCTCAGCTCCTGGGGCCCAGTGCAGACTCCGCGATATAGAGCCTGAGCTGCAGCCAACCCGGCCCTCGAGAGCTCCGCCCCCTCCCTCCCACTGACTCTGACAGGATCTCTACACAGCAGCCCAGCCCACAGCCCACAGGGTAGTGCATGCTCTCACCTCTCCATTCTCTGATCAAAATATAAAGTTTCCTTTGCTTGTGAACCAAACTCAGTCTCGATCTGTTGGCCCCAATGACACTGGGCAGGGGGACACTTGTTGGGGTCCACTCTGGAGGATCAGTAACAGAAATTGAGACTATTGTAACCTCAATGAACAGATGTGTGAGCCAAACTGTAGTTAACATAGAACAGTGTATAAGGCTCAGGTAAAATAAGATGTTTCTAACACTTCCATTTGATATTTCCATCACTTTATTATAAGCAAGTTCAGTGAAAAGGTTTGTCTTATTTGTCAGGTCAATATTAGAGAAACGAAGTGATTTCTTTCCAAGGATGTACATCTAATAATCTTGGTTAAAGCTTCAATCTTGTTTTAAATGCTTTTCCATTGAAAATGATACCTCTCTTTCAGCTCCCCCATTTCTGAGAAGTATAAAATCTTATAATTTATTATTACCAAAGGGGAAAGGTGGGAGGAGGGATAAATTAACAGTTTGGGATTAACACATACACACTGCTATGTATAAAATAGATCATCAACAAGGAACTACTGTATAGCACAGGGAACTACACTCAACATTTTGCTATAACCTATAAGGGGAAATAATCTGAAAAAGAATAGATATTTTTATTGACATCATCTATCAATGACAGTTAAAGTGTAACCTAAGGGAAGCTGGTGGTGAGTGCTTCTGACCCTGAAGACTTCAATCATCTAAAGTTTGGACTCTGCCTACTTCCCAAGGCCCTTAATGAACATATGTGTAGCCGTAGCTTAAAAAATTCCCCAGTTTGGGTTTCGGGCAGACACTGATTTTGAAAAAGCCCTGGTGTTCTCCTTACATGAATGGGACTCTTCCTACTGCTAAAACATGTCTGTCACACCCAGAGGATGGTATACCGTCTGATCGGGAAGAGTTTGGAAAAGGCATCTCATCTCCTCATCTCCTGGTGCTCGGGTTCACCCCTCCAGCGTCTTTACTAACAGTCTCCCCACTTGGAGATGTCAGCACTGTCAACATCCTGTTGTGTACAGTTTGGAATTTGTCCAGAGGATGAAGCGGAAGGATGAGGAACAATGAGAGACAAGTCCTAGGTGTTCAGACAGGCACATGTCACTTTAATTTCCAATCAGGAAGATGAAATGACCAAAGGCTAGGATTGCCCATGGAAACAGTATAGGGCTTGAGGAAATCCCGCTGCTTTGTGGCCAGTTCCCATAAACACAAGTTGAACAATGGAACTCAGGGACAGTAAAATTCATGAAACTGCAGAGTTGAAAATATCCATCACTGAAAAATGTCTTGAGGAAAGTCAGAGAAAAGGACTTGTAAGCAAGGGAGAATGGCAGGAAACGGATTTGAGGAGGTAGAAAGGACTCGCCATTAAGCACAAGAAAAGGAGCTGAACATTGCCAACATTGCAGTTGGCCAAAAAGGGTGTATGCGTTTTTTTCTGTATATATTCAAGAAAAGGGCATACACTTTTTTAGCCAACCAAACAGGTGGGCACTGGAAGTCAATACTACAAAAGATATCACTTCGCATCAGTCAGAAGAGCCATCCTCATAAAGCGTAAACAACAGAAATGCAGGACAGGGCAAGGAGAAGAGGGAGCCCTGTGAGACTTATAGTGGAAATGTATATTGCCAACGGCCATTCTGGAGAAGTGTATTGTGTTTACTAAAGCATCTAAAAAATGAGCTACAGAGCATAGGGCACTTGCACTCATGGGCGTATATCTTGGGAAAAACAAAAATTGAGAGGACACAGGCACCCCAATGTTTACCCCCTCTCTGTTTAAAAGATCCTCAACTAGGATATAACTTAAATGTCTCTGGAGGGAAAAAATGGATAGAGATGTGGTACTTAGGTAGAGTGGAATATTATTCAGCCTGGAAATCAATGAAATATGGCCAGTTGTAACAACTCCGGAGGAGTTACGTATGATCTTTCTAAGTGACATAATTCAAAAAGAAAAAGACACATATCATAAGATATCACTTAAAGGTGGAATCCAAAATGGCTACACATGAAATAAATTACAAAACAAAAACATAGTCAAATATGTAGAAAACACGCATAAGGCTGCTAAACGGGAAAGGTGGGGAGGGGTGAGGCATCATCCAGGAAGTTGAAATTAACAAAGATACCATTCCAAATACCAAACTGATAATCAACAAGGCTTACACGGTAGCTAAAAGAACTGCACTCAGCACACTCAAGTCACCGGAAAAGAATATATACGACTGGTAAGAATCTGAAAAAGAATTTACTGATGTCTCTCTGTACGTGAATCAAGTGGATGTACAGCAGCAAGAAACAGAGCTTTGAAAATCAGCTGTAACCAATATAGTAATAAATTGAAAAAAATAAACGACAGAGAGACAGAGAAAACCTCTTACAACTTTTCCTCAGGGACGGTGATGCAACATGGATTGAACACATCTAGACCCACAGCAGGATGAGACATAAGGCTGGAAACTGTTTGCACTAAGAGAAATGTGAGGTTGGGTGAGGAAATGCACACCCTTTAAAGTAATACTACCTGGTACCCATTCAATGGGTCCCAAATCTGCAGGTTCAAGGGATCTTCCTACAGCTAAAACATGCATGGAAAACCCAGAGGACTGTACACCATGTGATCGGGAGATGTGTCTAAAATGCAGCTCATTTATCCTCTCCTGGTGCTCCTGTTCACCGTTCCAGCCACGTTACTTAGAATCTCCCCACTTGGAGAATCAGCACATTTCAACTTCTGTTTCACACATTTTGCAAATTGTGAGGAGGATGAACGGGAAGAGGGGGAACCAATGAGAGAATAGTTGTAGGGGTTTGGACGGGCACATATCACTCTAATTTCCCATTAAGAATAAGAATTGAAAAAAGGCTCAGACCACCTCGCCGGAGCCAAAATAGGGCCTGAAGCAATCCTGCGGGTTTGAGGCCAGCTCACAAAAGAGCAACTTAAAAAATGGAGCTCAGGGTCACTGCAATTCACAAACCTGCAGAGTTATAAATGAAAACTAACGTCCAAAAATATGTTGAGGTAAGGCAAAGAAGAGGACCTGAATGCAAGACAGAATTGCAAGAAACAGATTTCAAGAGATAGATTGGACTCGTCTTTAAAGCACATGAAAAGCGGCAGAATTTCGACAATGATGCAGTGGCCCAAAAGGGCGTATGCGTTTTTTCCTGATTATATCCAGGAAAAAACGCATACGCACTTTATGGGCAACGAAGCAAGCAAGCAATGCAAATGTGCACAACAAAGAAGTCTCATTTCCCACCGGTCAAAAGGGCCATCCTAAAAAATTGTAAAAACCAGAAATGCAGGACAGGCCATGGAGAACAGGGAGCCTTTATACGCTGATGGGCAGTGTGTGAACTGCCGAGAGCCCCTCTGGAGAAGTGTATGGTGGTTCCCAAATCATCTAAAAAACAGCTACAGAGCATAGGACACTTCCAATCATGGGAGTATATCTAGGGAAGTCTAAAAATCAACAAGACACAAGCACACCACAGTTTAGGGCTACTCTGTTTACAAGAACCTCAACTTCAGTACACCTTAAATATCCCAGGAAAGAGAACAATGGATAAAGAAGATGTGGTACTTATGTACAATGGAATATCTCTTCACCATGAAATCAATGTAATAAGGCTAGTAGAAGGATAAAGAGTGGATTTAGGTCCGATAACACTACTTGAAATAAGTCAAACAGAAAAAGAAACATATCATAAGATATCACTTATAGAGGGAGGGTAAATATGGCTGCACAAGAAATGAATTACAGAACAGAACAGTGTCTCACATGTAGAAAACACACTTATGTCAGCTTAAGGGGAAAGGAGAGGTGGGGTGATGCATAAAACCAGAGTTTGAAATTAGCACAGATACCGTTCAATAAACCAAATAGATATTAGACAAGATCTACACCTTGCTCAATGAACTGGCCTCAACACACCCTATACACCGCAGAGAAATATATCTGAGTAATAAGAATCTTAAAACCCATGTATTGATATATCTCCATAAGGGAATCAAGTGTGTGCAGAGCGGCACAAACACAGCAGTGAAAATGAGCTAAACCCCATTATAGAAATAAATTTTAAAAACAAAACGCAGAAACAATGAAAGAGAGAAAAATTCTTACAAAATTTGCTCAGGGGCTGTGATGCAACCTGGATTGACCACATATAAACCCACAGCTGGATAAGACATAAGGCTGCACACTTGGGGCTGAGAGGATTGGTGAGCTTTGGTGAGCAACTGCCAAAAGTTTAATGCAATACTTCATGCTACTCATTCCAAGGGTCCCAAAACTCCAGGTTGAAGGGAATCTTCCTACAGCTAAACCATGCTTGGGAAACCCAGCGACTGGTATACCATATGATCAGGAAAGGTTTCTAAAACACACATCATTTTTCCTCTCCTGGGGCTCCAGATCGACATTCCAGCCGCTTTACTAACAATATCCCCACATGGAGAGTCAATGCCTTTAAGTTCTGGTATCGCACAGTCTGCAGTTAGTGCGGAGGATGAATGGGAATAGGGGGAACCAGTGAGAAACTAGCTGTAGCAGTTTCAATGGGCACATGTCACTCTAATTTCACATCAGTAAGAAGAATAAACCAAAGGCACAGCAAGGTGCCCCAGAAGAAGAATAGGGCCTGAAGGAATCCTGTGGTTATGAGGCAAGATCACAAAAATAAGAGCTGAAAAATGGAGCTAAGGGCCACTGCAATTCAAAAACCTGCAGAGTTATAAAGGCCAACTATTTTCAAAAAATATATTGAGATAAGGCTATGAAGAGGCATTGAAAGCAAGGCACAATTGCAGGAAACCGATTTCAGGAGGTAGACTGGAATTGCATTTAAAGCATAGGAAAAGAGGCAGAACGTCGACAATGATGCACTTGGCCAAAGAGGACTTATGCGTTTTTTCCTGAATATATTCAGGAAAAAACGCATACGCCCTTTTTGGCCAACCAAGCAAGCTTGCAAAGGAAATCTGCACTACAATGAAGTCTCACTTCCCCCCGGTCAAAAGGGCCATCTGAAAAAAGTGTAAAATCCAGAAAGGCAGGACAGGCCATGGAGAACTGGGAGCCTTGTTATGCTGATGGGCGGGATGTAAATTGCCAACAGCCACTCGGGAGAAGTGTATGGTGTTTCCTGAAACATCTAAAAAACAAAGCAACAGAGCTTAGGGCACTTCCACTTATGGTCCTATAGCTTAGGGAAATTAAAATCAAAAAGACACAGCCACCCCAAAGTTTGGGATGGCTCTGTTTACAAGAACCTCGTTTAGGGTACAAGTTCAATATCGCAGAAAGCGAAAAATGGATAAAGCAGTTGTGGTACTTACGTACAATGCAATATCACTCAGCAATGAAATCTATGTCATCAGGCCCATAGCAGCATAATGAGTGGATTCAGGTATGATGATTCTAACTGAAATAAGTCACACAGAAAAAGAAACCTCATAAGATATCACTAATACATGGAATGTAAACTTGGCTACACAGGAACTGGATTACAAAACAGAAGAGGGTCTCAAATTTAGAAAACCAACTTAGGCTTGCTTAAGGGGAAAGGTGAGTTGGGGTGCTACATAAAACCAGAGATTGAAATGAGCACAGATAAAGTTCCTTAAGCCAAATATGGAATAGACAAGAGCTACTCCTTGCTCAACGAAATGGACTCAACACCCCATATTAAACGCCTAAGAATGTACCTGACTAGTAAGTATCTTAAAACCTATGGATTGCTATGTCTCCGAAAGAGAACCAAGCGTGTGTACAGGGGCATAAACGCAGCAGTGATAGGATTGGAGAGGTTCGGTGAGCAAATGAAGACCCTTTGAAGTCATATTGCATGGTACCCATTCCACGGGTCTCAACTCTCCAGCTTTAAGGGATTCTTCCTTCAGCTGAAACATGCATGTGGAACCCAGAGTATGATCAACCGTGTGATTGGGAGACGTGTTCAAATATGTCTCAGTTTTCGTCCGCTGGTACTCAGGTGCAACATTCCAGACGCTTTACTAACACTCTCCCGACTTGGAGAGTCAGTGCCTTTAACCTCCTGCTTGGCCCAGTTTGCAATTTCTGCGGAAGATGAACAGGGATAGGGAGGACCAATGAGAGACTAGCTGGAGGTGTCTGGACGGGCAAATTTAACTCTCATTTCCCACCAGGAAGAGGAATTAACCAAAGGCTCAGCATGCCGTGCCGGAACCAGATTAGGGCCCGAAGCAATCCTGCGGTGTTGCGGCCAGCTCACAAGAAAGCGAGTTGAAGATAGGAGCTCAGTGGAACTGTAATTCACAACCCTGCAGAGGTATAAATGACAGCTATCGTCCAAAAATATACTGAAGTAAGCCTGCCAAGAGGACTTGAAACACTTTATTAACACTCTCCCGAATTGGAGAGTCAGTGCCTTTAACCTCCTGTTTGGCCCAGTTTGCAATTTCTGCAGAAGATGAACAGGAATAGGGAGAACCAATGAGAGACTAGCTGGAGGTGTCTGGACGGGCAAATTTAACTCTCATTTCCCAATAAGAAGAGGAATTAACCAAAGGCTCAGCATGCCGTGCCGGAACCAGATTAGGGCCCGAAGCAATCCTGCAGTGTTGCGGCCAGCTCACATGAAAGCGAGTTGAAGATAGGAGCTCAGTGGAACTGTAATTCACAACCCTGCAGAGTTATAAATGACAGCTATCGTCCAAAAATATACTGAAGTAAGCCTGCCAAGAGGACTTGAAAGCGGGGCAGAATTGCAGGAAACCGATTTCAGGAGGAAGACTGGAATTGCATTTAAAGCATAGGAAAAGAGGCAGAACGTCGACAATGATGCACTTGGCCAAAAAGGGCGTATGCGTTTTTTCCTGAATATATTCAGGAAAAAACGCATACGCACTTTTTGGCCAACCAAGCAAGCTTGCAAAGGAAATCTGCACTACATTGAAGTCTCACTTCCCTCCCGGTCAAAAGGATCATCTGAAAAAAGTGTAAAATCCAGAAAGGCAGGACAGGCCATGGAGAACTGGGAGCCTTGTTATGCTGATGGGCGGGATGTAAATTGCCAACAGTCACTGGGGAGAAGTGTATGGTGTTTCCTGAAACATCTAAAAAACAAAGCAACAGAGCCTAGGGCACTTCCACTTATTGTCATATAGCTTAGGGAAATTAAAATCAAAAAGACACAGCCACCCCAAAATTTGGGACGGCTCTGTTTACAAGAACCTCGTTTACGGTACAAGTTCAATATCACATAAAGCGAAAAATGGATAAAGAAGTTGTGGTACTTACTTACAATGCAATATCACTCAGCAATGAAATCTATGTCATCATTCCCGTAGCAGCATAATGAGTGGATTCAGGTATGATGATTCTAACTGAAATAAGTCACACAGAAAAAGAAACGTCATAAGATATCACTAATACACGGAAAGTAAACTTGGCTACACAGGCACTGAATTACAAAACAGAAGAGGGTCTCAAATTTAGAAAACCAACTTATGCTTGCTTAAGGGGAAAGGTGAGCTGGGGTGCTGCATAAAACCAGAGATTGAAATGAGCACAGATAAAGTTCCTTAAGCCAAATATGTAACAGAGAAGAGCTACTCCTTGCTCAACCAAATGGACTCAAAACCCCATATTAAACGCCTAATAATGTACCTGACTAGTAAGTATCTTAAAACCTATGGTTTGCTATGTCTCTGAAAGAGAATCAAGCGTGAGTACCGGGGCATAAACGCAGCAGTGATAGGATTGGAGAGGTTCGGTGAGCAAATGAAGACCCTTTGAAGTCATATTGCATGGTACCCATTCCACGGGTCTCAACTCTCCAGGTTTAAGGGATTCTTCCTTCAGCTAAAACATGCATGTGGAACCCAGAGTATGATCAACCATGTGATCGGGAGACGTGTTCAAATATGTCTCAGTTCTCATCCCCTGGTACTCGGGTGCAACATTCCAGATGCTTTACTAACACTCTCCCGACTTGGAGAGTCAGTGCCTTTAACCTCCTGTTTGGCCCAGTTTGCAAATTCTGCGGAAGATGAACAGGAATAGGGAGAACCAATGAGAGACTAGCTGGAGGTGTCTGGACGGGCAAATTTAACTCTCATTTCCCACCAGGAAGAGGAATTAAGCAAAGGCTCAGCATGCCGTGCTGGAACCAGATTAGGGCCTGAAGTAATCCTGCGGTGTTGCGGCCAGCTCACAAGAAAGCGAGTTGAAGAAAGGAGCTCAGGGGCACTGTTATCACAAACCTGCAGAGTTATGAATGACAGCTATCGTCCAAAAATATACTGAAGTAAGGCTGCCAAGAGGACTTGAAAGCGGGGCAGAATTGCAGGAATCCGATTTCAGGAGGTAGACTGGAATTGCATTTAAGCATAGGAAAAGAGGCAGAACGTCGACAATGATGCACTTGGCCGAAAAGTGCGTATGCGTTTTTTCCTGCATATATTCAGGAAAAAATGCATACGCACTTTTTGGCCAACCAAGCAAGCTTGCAAAGGAAATCTGCACTACAATGAAGTCTCACTTCCCCCCAGTCAAAAGGGCCATGTGACAAAAGTGTAAAATCCAGAAAGGCAGGACCGGCCATGGAGAACTGGGAGCCTTGTTATGCTGATGGGCGGGATGAAAATTGCCAACAGCCACTCAGGAGAAGTGTATGGTGTTTCATGAAACATCTAAAAAACAAAGCAACACAGCCTAGGGCACTTCCACTTATAGTCCTATAGCTTAGGGAAATTAAAATCAAAAAGACACAGCCACCCCAAAGTTTGGGACCTCTCTGTTTACAAGAACCTCATTTACGGTAGAAGTTCAATATCGCAGCAAGTGAAAAATGGATAAAGAAGTTGTGGTAGTTACGTACAATGCAATATCACTCAGCAATGAAATCTATGTCATCATTCCCGTAGCAGCATAATGAGTGGATTCAGGTATGATGATTCTAACTGAAATAAGTCACACAGAAAAAGAAACGTCATAAGATATCACTAATACACGGAATGTAAACTTGGCTACACAGGCACTGAATTACAAAACAGAACATGGTCTCAAATTTAGAAAACCAACTTATGCTTGCTTAAGGGGAAAGGAGAGTTGGGGTGCTACATAAAACCAGAGATTGAAATGAGCACAGATAAATTTCCTTAAGCCTAATATGGAATAGACAAGAGCTACTCCTTGCTCAACGAAATGGACTCAACACCCCATATTAAACGCCTAAGAATGTACCTGACTAGTAAGTATCTTAAAACCTATGGATTGCTATGTCTCCGAAAGAGAATCAAGCGTGTGTACAGGGGCATAAACGCAGCAGTGATAGGATTGGAGAGGTTCGGTGAGCAAATGAAGACCCTTTGAAGTCATATTGCATGGTACCCATTCCACGGGTCTCAACTCTCCAGCTTTAAGGGATTCTTCCTTCAGCTGAAACATGCATGTGGAACCCAGAGTATGATCAACCGTGTGATTGGGAGACGTGTTCAAATATGTCTCAGTTTTTGACCGCTGGTACTCAGGTGCAACATTCCAGATGCTTTACTAACACTCTCCAGACTTGGAGAGTCAGTGCCTTTAACCTCCTGCTTGGCCCAGTTTGCAATTTCTGCGGAAGATGAACAGGGATAGGGAGGACCAATGAGAGACTAGCTGGAGGTGTCTGGACGGGCAAATTTAACTCTCATTTCCCACCAGGAAGAGCAATTAAGCAAAGGCTCAGCGTGCCGTGCCGGAACCAGATTAGGGCCTGAAGCAATCGTGCGGTGTTGCGGCCAGCTCACAAGAAAGCGAGTTGAAGAAAGGAGCTCAGGGGCACTGTAATTCACAAACCTGCAGAGTTATAAATGACAGCTATCATCAAAAAATATACTGAAGTAAGGCTGCCATGAGGACTTGAAAGCAGGGCAGAATTGCAGGAAACCAATTTCAGGAGGTAGACTGGAATTGCATTTAAAGCATAGGAAAAGAGGCAGAACGTAGACAATGATGCACTTGGCCAAAAAGGGCGTATGCGTTTTTTCCTGAATATATTCAGGAAAAAACGCATACGCCCTTTTTGGCCAACCAAGCAAGCTTGCAAAGGAAATCTGCACTACAATGAAGTCTCACTTCCCCCCGGTCAAAAGGGCCATCTGAAAAAAGTGTAAAATCCAGAAAGGCAGGACCGGCCATGGAGAACTGGGAGCCTTGTTATGCTGATGGGTGGGATGTAAATTGCCAACAGCCACTCAGGAGAAGTGTATGGTGTTTCCTGAAACATCTAAAAAACAAAGCAACAGAGCCTAGGGCACTTCCACTTATGGTCCTATAGCTTAGGGAAATTAAAATCAAAAAGACACTGCCACCCCAAAGTTTGGGACGGCTCTGTTTACAAGAATCTCGTTTACGGTACATGTTCAATATCGCAGAAAGTGAAAAATGGATAAAGAAGTTGTGGTACTCACGTACAATGCAATATCACTCAGCAATGAAATCTATGTCATCTGGCCCATAGCAGCATAATGAGTGGATTCAGGTATGATGATTCTCACTGAAATAAGTCACACAGAAAAAGAAACATCATAAGATATCACTAATACACGGAATGTAAACATGGCTACACAGGAACTGGATTACAAAACAGAACAGGGTCTCAAATTTAGAAAACCAACTTATGCTTGCTTAAGGGGAAAGGTGAGTTGGGGTGCTGCATAAAACCAGAGATTGAAATGAGCACAGATAAAGTTCCTTAAGCCAAACATGTAATAGACAAGAGCTACTCCTTGCTCAACGAAATGGACTCAAAACACCATATTAAATGCCTAATAATGTACCTGACTAGTAAGTATCTTAAAACCTATGGATTGCTATGTCTCTGAAAGAGAATCAAGCGTGAGTACAGGGACATAAACGCAGCAGTGATAGGATTGGAGAGGTTCGGTGAGCAAATGAAGACCCTTTGAAGTCATATTGCATGGTACCCATTCCACGGGTCTCAACTCTCCAGGTTTAAGGGATTCTTCCTTCAGCTAAAACATGCATGTGGAACCCAGAGTATGATCAACCATGTGATCGGGAGACGTGTTCAAATATGTCTCAGTTCTCATCCCCTGGTACTCGGGTGCAACATTCCAGATGCTTTACTAACACTCTCCCGACTTGGAGAGTCAGTGCCTTTAACCTCCTGTTTGGCCCAGTTTGCAAATTCCGCGGAAGATGAACAGGAATGGGGAGAACCAATGAGAGACTAGCTGGAGGTGTCTGGACGGGCAAATTTAACTCTCATTTCCCACCAGGAAGAGGAATTAAGCAAACACTCAGCATGCCGTGCCGGAACCAGATTAGGACCTGAAGCAATCCTGCAGTGTTGCGGACAGCTCACAAGAAAGCGAGTTGAAGAAAGGAGCTCAGGGGCACTGTAATTCACAAACCTGCAGAGTTATGAATGACAGCTATCGTCCAAAAATATACTGAAGTAAGGCTGCGAAGAGGACTTGAAAGCGGGGCAGAATTGCAGGAATCCGATTTCAGGAGGTAGACTTGAATTGCATTTAAGCATAGGAAAAGAGGCAGAACGTCTACAATGATGCACTTGGCCAAAAAGGGCGTATGCGTTTTTTCCTGCATATATTCAGGAAAAAACGCATACGCCCTTTTTGGCCAACCAAGCAAGCTTGCAAAGGAAATCTGCACTACAATGAAGTCTCCCTTCCCCCCAGTCAAAAGGGCCATGTGAAAAAAGTGTAAAATCCAGAAAGGCAGGACAGGCCATGGAGAACTGGGAGCCTTGTTATGCTGATGGGTGGGATGAAAATTGCCAACAGCCACTCAGGAGAAGTGTATGGTGTTTCCTGAAACATCTAAAAAACAAAGCAACAGAGCCTAGGGCACTTCCACTTATGGTCCTATAGCTTAGGGAAATTAAAATCAAAAAGACACAGCCACCCCAAAGTTTGGGACCTCTCTGTTTACAAGAACCCCATTTACGGTAGAAGTTCAATATCGCAGAAAGTGAAAAATGGATAAAGAAGATGTGGTAGTTACGTACAATGCAATATCACTCAGCAATGAAATCTATGTCATCAGGCCCGTAGCAGCATAGACTGGATTCAGGTATGATGATTCTCACTGAAATAAGTCACACAGAAAAAGAAACATCATAAGATATCACTAATACACGGAATGTAAACCTGGCTACACAGGAACTGGATTACAAAACAGAAGAGGGTCTCAAATTTAGAAACCCAACTTATGCTTGCTTAAGGGGAAAGGTGAGTTGGGGTGCTACATAAAACCAGAGATTGAAATGAGCACAGATAAATTTCCTTAAGCCAAATATGGAATAGGCAAGAGCTACTCCTTGCTCAACGAAATGGACTCAACACCCCATATTAAACGCCTAAGAATGTACCTGACTAGTAAGTATCTTAAAACCTATGGATTGCTATGTCTCCAAAAGAGAATGAAGCGTGTGTACAGGGGCATAAACGCAGCAGTGATAGGATTGCAGAGGTTCGGTGAGCAAATGAAGACCCTTTGAAGTCATATTGCATGGTACCCATTCCACGGGTCTCAACTCTCCAGCTTTAAGGGATTCTTCCTTCAGCTGAAACATGCATGTGGAACCCAGAGTATGATCAACCGTGTGACTGGGAGACATGTTCAAATATGTCTCAGTTTTCGTCCGCTGGTACTCAGGTGCAACATTTCAGACGCTTTACTAACACTCTCCCGACTTGGAGAGTCAGTGCCTTTAACCTCCTGCTTGGCCCAGTTTGCAATTTCTGCGGAAGATGAACAGGGATAGGGAGGACCAATGAGAGACTAGCTGGAGGTGTCTGGACGGGCAAATTTAACTCTCATTTCCCACCAGGAAGAGGAATTAAGCAAACGCTCAGCGTGCCGTGCCGGAACCAGATTAGGGCCTGAAGCAATCCTGCAGTGTTGCGGACAGCTCACAAGAAAGCGAGTTGAAGAAAGGAGCTCAGGGGCACTGTAATTCACAAACCTGCAGAGTTATGAATGACAGCTATCGTCCAAAAATATACTGAAGTAAGGCTGCGAAGAGGACTTGAAAGCGGGGCAGAATTGCAGGAAACCAATTTCAGGAGGTAGACTTGAATTGCATTTAAGCATAGGAAAAGAGGCAGAACGTCGACAATGATGCACTTGGCCAAAAAGGGCGTATGCGTTTTTTCCTGCATATATTCAGGAAAAAACGCATACGCCCTTTTTGGCCAACCAAGCAAGCTTGCAAAGGAAATCTGCACTACAATGAAGTCTCCCTTCCCCCCAGTCAAAAGGGCCATGTGAAAAAAGTGTAAAATCTAGAAAGGCAGGACAGGCCATGGAGAACTGGGAGCATTGTTATGCTGATGGGCGGGATGAAAATTGCCAACAGCCACTCAGGAGAAGTGTATGGTGTTTCCTGAAACATCTAAAAAACAAAGCAACAGAGCCTAGGGCACTTCCTCTTATAGTCCTATAGCTTAGGGAAATTAAAATCAAAAAGACACAGCCACCGCAAAGTTTGGGACCTCTCTGTTTACAAGAACCCCATTTACGGTAGAAGTTCAATATCGCAGAAAGTGAAAAATGGATAAAGAAGTTGTGGTACTTACGTACAATGCAATATCACTCAGCAATGAAATCTATGACATCAGGCCCATAGCAGCATAGACTGGATTCAGGTATGATGATTCTCACTGAAATAAGTCACACAGAAAAAGAAACATCATAAGATATCACTAATACACGGAATGTAAACCTGGCTACACAGGAACTGGATTACAAAACAGAACAAGGTCTCAAATTTAGAAAACCAACTTATGCTTGCTTAAGGGGAAAGGTGAGTTGGGGTGCTGCATAAAACCAGAGATTGAAATGAGCACAGATAAATTTCCTTAAGCCAAATATGGAATAGGCAAGAGCTACTCCTTGCTCAACGAAATGGACTCAACACCCCATATTAAACGCCTAATAATGTACCTGACTAGTAAGTATCTTAAAACCTATGGATTGCTATGTCTCCAAAAGAGAATCAAGCGTGTTTACAGGGGCATAAACGCAGCAGTGATACGATTGGAGAGGTTCGGTGAGCAAATGAAGACCCTTTGAAGTCATATTGCATGGTACCCATTCCACGGGTCTCAACTCTCCAGGTTTAAGGGATTCTTCCTTCAGCTAAACATGCATTTGGAACCCAGACTATGATCAACCGTGTGATCGTGAGTCATGTTCAAATATGTCTCAGTTCTCATCCCCTGGTACTCGGGTGCAACATTCCACACGCTTTACTAACACTCTCCCGACTTGGAGAGTCAGTGCTTTTAACCTCCTGTTTGGCCCAGTTTGCAAATTCCGCGGAAGATGAACAGGAATAGGGAGAACCAATGAGAGACTAGCTGGTGATGTCTGGACGGGCAAATTTAACTCTCATTTCCCACCAGGAAGAGGAATTAAGCGAAGGCTCAGCGTTCCGTGCCAGAACCAGATTAGGGCCTGAAGCAATCCTGCGGTGTTGCGGCCAGCTCACAAGAAAGCGAGTTGAAGAAAGGAGCTCAGGGGCACTGTAATTCACAAACCTGCAGAGTTATAAATGACAGCTATCGTCCAAAAATATACTGAAGTAAGGCTGCCAAGAGGACTTGAAAGCGGGGCAGAATTGCAGGAAACCGATTTCAGGAGGTAGACTGGAATTGCATTTAAAGCATAGGAAAAGAGGCAGAACGTCGACAATGATACACTAGGCCAAAAAGTGCATATGCGTTTTTTCCTGAATATATTCAGGAAAAAAAGCATACGCACTTTTTGGCCAACCAAGCAAGCTTGCAAAGGAAATCTGCACTACAATGAAGTCTCACTTCCCCCGGGTCAAAAGGGCCATCTGAAAAAAGTGTAAAATCCAGAAAGGCAGGACAGGCCATGGAGAACTGGGAGCCTTGTTATGCTGATGTTCGGGATGTAAATTTCCTACAGCCACTCAGGATAATTGTATGGTGTTTCCTGAAACATCTAAAAAACAAAGCAACAGAGCCTAGGGCACTTCCACTTATGGTCCTACAGCTTAGGGAAATTAAAATCAAAAAGACACAAGCAGCCAAAAGTTTGGGACGGCTCTGTTTATAAGAACCTCGTTTACAGTACAAGTTCAATATCGCAGAAAGTGAAAAATGGATAAAGAAGTTGTGGTACTTACGTACAATGCAATATCACTCAACAATGAAATCTATGTCATCAGGCCCGTAGCAGCATAATGAGTGGATTCAGGTATGATGATTCTAACTGAAATAAGTCACACAGAAAATGAAACATCATAAGATATCACTAATACACGGAATGTAAACTTGGCTACACAGGAACTGGATTACAAAACAGAACAGGGTCTCAAATGTAGAAAAGCAACTTATGCTTGCTTAAGGGGAAAGGTGAGTTGGGGTGCTGCATAAAACCAGAGATTGAAATGAGCACAGATAAGGTTCCTTAAGCCAAATATGTAATAGACAAGAGCTACTCCTTGCTCAACGAAATGGACTCAAAACCCCATATTAAACGCCTAATAATGTACCTGACAGTAAGTATCTTAAAACCTATGTATTGCTATGTCTCCGAAAGTGAATCAAGCGTGAGAACACGGGCATAAACGCAGCAGTGATAGGATTGGAGAGGTTCGGTGAGCAAATGAAGACCCTTTGAAGTCATATTGCATGGTACCCATTCCACGGGTCTCAACTCTCCAGCTTTAAGGGATTCTTCCTTCAGCTGAAACATGCATGTGGAACCCAGAGTATGATCAACCGTGTGATTGGGAGACGTGTTCAAATATGTCTCAGTTCTCATCCCCTGGTACTCGGGTGCAACATTCAACACGCTTTAGTAACACACTCCCGATTTGGAGAGTCAGTGCCTTTAACCTCCTGTTTGGCCCAGTTTGCAATTTCCACGGAAGATGAACAGGAATAGGGAGAACCAATGAGAGACTAGCTGGAGGTGTCTGGACGGGCAAATTTAACTCTCATTTCCCACCAGGAATAGCAATTAAGCAAAGGCTCAGCGTCCCGTGCCGGAACCAGATTAGGGCCTGAAGCAATCCTGCGGTGTTGTGGCCAGCTCACAAGAAAGCGAGTTGAAGAAAGGAGCTCAGGGGCACTGTAATTCACAAACATGCAGAGTTATAAATGACAGCTATCGTCCAAAAGTATACTGAAGTAAGGCTGCCAAGAGGACTTGAAAGCGGGCCAGAAATGCATTAAACCGATTTCAGGAGGTAGACTGGAATTGCATTTAAAGCATAGGAAAAGAGGCAGAACGTCCAAAATGATGCACTTGGCCTAAAAGTGCGTATGCGTTTTTTAATGAATATATTCAGGAAAAAACGCATACGCCCTTTTTGGCCAACCAAGCAACCTTGCAAAGGAAATCTGCACTACAATGAAGTCTCACTTCCCCCAGTCAAAAGGGCCATCTGAAAAATGTGTAAAATCTAGAAAGGCAGGACAGGCCATGGAGAACTGGGAGCCTTGTTATGCTGATGGGTGGGATGTAAATTGCCAACAGCCACTCGGGAGAAGTGTATGGTGTTTCCTGAAACATCTAAAAAACAAAGCAACAGAGCCTAGGGCACTTCCACTTATAGTCCTATAGCTTATGGAAATTAAAATAAAAAAGACACAGCCACCCCAAAGTTTGGGACCTCTCTGTTTACAAGAACCTCATTTACGGTAAAAGTTCAATATCGCAGAAAGTGAAAAATAGATAAAGAAGTTGTAGTTACGTACAATGGAATATCACTCAGCAATGAAATCTATGTCATCAGGCCCGTAGCAGCATAGACTGGATTCAGGTATGATGATTCTCACTGAAATAAGTCACACAGAAAAAGAAACATCATAAGATATCACTAATACACGGAATGTAAACCTGGCTACACAGGAACTGGATTACAAAACAGAACAGGGTCTCAAATTTAGAAAACTAACTTATGCTTGCTTAAGGGGAAAGGTGAGTTGGGGTGCTACATAAAAGCAGAGATTGAAATGAGCACAGATAAATTTCCTTAAGCCAAATATGGAATAGACAAGAGCTACTCCTTGCTCAATGAAATGGACTCAACACGCCATATTAAACGCCTAAGAATGTACCTGACTAGTAAGTATCTTAAAACCTATGGATTGCTATGTCTCCGAAAGAGAATCAAGCGTGTGTACAGGGGCATAAACGCAGCAGTGATAGGATTGGAGAGGTTTGGTGAGCAAATGAAGACCCTTTGAAGTCATATTGCATGGTACCCATTCCACGGGTCTCAACTCTCCAGCTTTAAGGGATTCTTCCTTCAGCTGAAACATGCATGTGGAACCCAGAGTATGATCAACCGTGTGATTGGGAGACGTGTTCAAATATGTCTCAGTTTTCGACCGCTGGTACTCAGGTGCAACATTCCAGATGTTTTACTAACACTCTCCCGACTTGGAGAGTCAGTGCCTTTAACCTCCTGCGTGGCCCAGTTTGCAATTTCTGCGGAAGATGAACAGGGATACGGAGGACCAATGAGAGACTAGCTGGAGGTGTCTGGACGGGCAAATTTAACTCTCATTTCCCACCAGGAAGAGCAATTAAGCAAAGGCTCAGCGTGCCGTGCCGGAACCAGATTAGGGCCTGAAGCAATCCTGCGGTGTTGCGGCCAGCTCACAAGAAAGCGAGTTGAAGAAAGGAGCTCAGGGGCACTGTAATTCACAAACCTGCAGAGTTATAAATGACAGCTATCGTCCAAAAATATACTGAAGTAAGGCTGCCAAGAGGACTTGAAAGCGGGGCAGAATTGCAGGAAACCAATTTCAGGAGGTAGACTGGAATTGCATTTAAAGCATAGGAAAAGAGGCAGAATGTCGACAATGATGCACTTGGCCAAAAAGGGCGTATGCGTTTTTTCCTGAATATATTCAGGAAAAAACGCATACGCCCTTTTTGGCCAACCAAGCAAGCTTGCAAAGGAAATCTGCACTACAATGAAGTCTCACTTCCCCCCGGTCAAAAGCCCCATCTGAAAAAAGTGTAAAATCTAGAAAGGCAGGACAGGCCATGGAGAACTGGGAGCCTTGTTATGCTGATGGGCGGGATGTAAATTGCCAACAGCCACTCAGGAGAAGTGTATGGTGTTTCCTGAAACATCTAAAAAACAAAGCAAAAGAGCCTAGGGCACTTCCACTTATAGTCCTATAGCTTATGGAAATTAAAATAAAAAAGACACAGCCACCCCAAAGTTTGGGACCTCTCTGTTTACAAGAACCTCATTTACGGTAGAAGTTCAATATCGCAGAAAGTGAAAAATGGATAAAGAAGTTGTGGTAGTTACGTACAATGCAATATCACTCAGCAATGAAATCTATGTCATCAGGCCCGTAGCAGCATAGACTGGATTCAGGTATGATGATTCTCACTGAAATAAGTCACACAGAAAAAGAAACATCATAAGATATCACTAATACACGGAATGTAAACTTGGCTACACAGGAACTGGATTACAAAACAGAAGAGGGTCTCAAATGTAGAAAACCAACTTATGCTTGCTTAAGGGGAAAGGTGAGTTGGGGTGCTACATAAAACCAGAGATTGAAATGAGCACAGATAAATTTCCTTAAGCCAAATATGGAATAGACAAGAGCTACTCCTTGCTCAATGAAATGGACTCAACACGCCATATTAAACGCCTAAGAATGTACCTGACTAGTAAGTATCTTAAAACCTATGGATTGCTATGTCTCCGAAAGAGAATCAGGCGTGTGTACAGGGGCATAAACGCAGCAGTGATAGGATTGGAGAGGTTCGGTGAGCAAATGAAGACCCTTTGAAGTCATATTGCATGGTACCCATTCCACGGGTCTCAACTCTCCAGCTTTAAGGGATTCTTCCTTCAGCTGAAACATGCATGTGGAACCCAGAGTATGATCAACCATGTGATTGGGAGACGTGTTCAAATATGTCTCAGTTTTCGTCCGCTGGTACTCAGGTGCAACATTCCAGACGCTTTACTAACACTCTCCCGACTTGGAGAGTCAGTGCCTTTAACCTCCTGCTTCGCCCAGTTTGCAATTTCTGCGGAAGATGAACACGAATAGGGAGAACCAATGAGACACTAGCTGGAGGTGTCTGGACGGGCAAATTTAACTCTCATTTCCCACCAGGAATAGCAATTAAGCAAAGGCTCAGCGTGCCGTGCCCGAACCAGATTAGGGCCTGAAGCAATCGTGCGGTGTTGCGGCCAGCTCACAAGAAAGCAAGTTGAAGAAAGGAGCTCAGGGGCACTGTAATTCACAAACCTGCAGAGTTATAAATTACAGCTATCGTCCAAAAATATACTGAAGTAAGGCTGCCAAGAGGACTTGAAAGCGGGGCAGAATTGCAGGAAACCGATTTCAGGAGGTAGACTGGAATTGCATTTAAAGCATAGGAAAAGAGGCAGAACGTCGACAATGATGCACTTGGCCAAAAAGGGCGTATGCCTTTTTTCCTGAATATATTCAGGAAAAAACGCATACACCCTTTTTGGCTAACCAAGCAAGCTTGCAAAGGAAATCTGCACTACAATGAAGTCTCACTTCTCCCCGGTCAAAAGGGCCATGTGAAAAAAGTGTAAAATCCAGAAAGGCAGGACCGGCCATGGAGAACTGGGAGACTTGTTATGCTGATGGGCGGGATGTAAATTGCCAACAGCCACTGGTTAGAAGTGTATGGTGTTTCCTGAAACATCTAGAAAACAGAGGAACAGAGCCTAGGGCACTTCCCCTTATGGTCCTATAGCTTAGGGAAATTAAAATCAAAAAGCAGAACCACCCAAAAGTTTTGGACGGCTCTGTTTACAAGAACCTCGTTTACGGTACAAGTTCAATATCGCAGAAAGTGAAAAATGGATAAAGATGTTGTGGTACTTACGTACAATGCAATATCACTCAGCAATGAAATCTATGTCATCAGGCCCGTAGCAGCATAATGAGTGGATCCAGGTATGATGATTCTAACTACAATATGTAACACAGAAAAACAAACGTCTTAAGATATCACCAATACACGGAATGTAAACTTGGCTACACAGGAACTGAATTACAAAACAGAACATGGTCTCAAATTTAGAAAACCAACTTATGCTTGCTTAAGTGGAAAGGTGAGTTGGGGTGATGCATAAAACCAGAGATTGAAATGAGCATAGATAAAGTTCCTTAAGCCAAATATGTAATAGACAAGAGCTACTCCTTGCTCAACGAAATGGACTCAACACCCCATATTAAACGCCTAAGAATGTATCTGACTAGTAAGTATCTTAAAACCTATGGATTGCTATGTCTGCGAAAGAGAAACAAGCGTGTGTACACGGGCATAAACGCAGCAGTGATAGGATTGGAGAGGTTCGGTGAGCAAACGAAGACCCTTTGAATTCATATTGCATGGTACCCATTCCACGGGTCTCAACTCTCCAGGTTTAAGGGATTCTTCCTTCAGCTAAAACATGCATGTGAAACCCAGAGTATGATCAACCATGTGATCGGAAGTCGTGTTCAAATATGTCTCAGTTCTCCTCCCCTCGTACTCGGGTGCAACATTCCACATGCTTTAGTAACACCCTCCCGATTTGGAGAGTCAGTGTCTTTAACCTCCTGTTTGGCCCAGTTTGCAATTTCCGCGGAAGATGAACAGGAATAGGGAGAACCAATGAGAGACTAGCTGGAGGTGTCTGGACGGGCAAATTTAACTCTCATTTCCCACCAGGAATAGCAATTAAGCAAAGGCTCAGTGTGCCGTGCCGGAAACAGATTAGGGCCTGAAGCAATCCTGCGGTGTTGTGGCCAGCTAACAAGAAAGCGAGTTGAAGAAAGGAGCTCAGGGGCACTGTAATTCACAAACATTCAGAGTTATAAATGACAGCTATCGTCCAAAAGTATACTGAAGTAAGGCTGCCAAGAGGACTTGAAAGCGGGCCAGAAATGCAGGAAACCGATTTCAGGAGGTAGACTGGAATTGCATTTAAAGCATAGGAAAAGAGGCAGAACGTCCACAATGATGCACTTGGCCAAAAAGGGCGTATGCGTTTTTTCCTGAATATATTCAGGAAAAAACGCATACGCCCTTTTTGGCCAACCAAGCAAGCTTGCAAAGGAAATCTGCACTACAATGAAGTCTCACTTCCCCCCGGTCAAAAGGGCCATCTGAAAAAAGTGTAAAATCCAGAAAGGCAGGACATGCCATGGAGAACTGGGAGCCTTTTTATGCTGATGGGCGGGATGAAAATTGCCAACAGCCACTCAGGAGAAGTGTATGGTGTTTCCTGAAACATCTAAAAAACAAAGCAACAGAGCCTAGGGCACTTCCACTTATAGTCCTATAGCTTAGGGAAATTAAAATAAAAAAGACACAGCCACCCCAAAGTTTGGGACCTCTCTGTTTACAAGAACCTCATTTACGGTAGAAGTTCAATATCGCAGAAAGTGAAAATTGGATAAAGAACTTGTGGTAGTTACGTACAATGCAATATCACTCAGCAATGAAATCTATGTCATCAGGCCCGTAGCAGCATAGACTGGATTCAGGTATGATGATTCTCACTGAAATAAGTCACACAGAAAAAGAAACATCATAAGATATCACTAATACACGGAATGAAAACTTGGCTACACAGGAACTGGATTACAAAACAGAAGAGGGTCTCAAATTTAGAAAACCAACTTATGCTTGCTTAAGGGAAAAGGTGAGTTGGGGTGCTGCATAAAACCAGAGATTGAAATGAGCACAGATAAATTTCCTTAAGCCAAATATGGAATAGACAAGAGCTACTCCTTGCTCAACGAAATGGACTCAACACCCCATATTAAATGCCTAAGAATGTACCTGACTAGTAAGTATCTTAAAACCTATGGATTGCTATGTCTCCAAAAGAGAATCAAGCGTGTGTACAGGGGCATAAACGCAGCAGTGATAGGATTGGAGAAGTTCGGTGAGCAAATGAAGACCCTTTGAAGTCATATTGCATGGTACCCATTCCACGGGTCTCAACTCTCCAGCTTTAAGGGATTCTTCCTTCAGCTGAAACATGCATGTGGAACCCAGAGTATGATCAACCATGTGATTGGGAGACGTGTTCAAATATGTCTCAGTTTTCGACCGCTGGTACTCAGGTTCAACATTCCAGACGCTTTACTAACACTCTCCCGACTTGGAGAGTCAGTGCCTTTAACCTCCTGCTTGGCCCAGTTTGCAATTTCTGCGGAAGATGAACAGGGATAGGGAGGACCAATGAGAGACTAGCTGGAGGTGTCTGGACGGGCAAATTTAACTCTCATTTCCCACCAGGAAGAGCAATTAAGCAAAGGCTCAGCGTGCCATGCCGGAACCAGATTAGGCCCTGAAGGAATCCTGAGGTGTTGCGGCCAGCTCACAAGAAAGCGAGTTGAAGAAAGGAGCTCAGGGGCACTGTAATTCACAAACCTGCACAGTTATAAATGACAGCTATCGTCCAAAAATATACTGAAGTAAGGCTGCCACGAGGATTTGAAAGTGGGGCAGAATTGCAGGAAACAGATTTCAGGAGGTAGACTGGAATTGCATTTAAGCATAGGAAAAGAGGCAGAACGTCCACAATGATGCACTTGGCCAAAAAGGGCGTATGCGTTTTTTCCTGAATATATTCAGGAAAAAACTCATACGCCCTTTTTGGCCAACCAAGCAAGCTTGCAAAGGAAATCTGCACTACAATGAAGTCTCACTTCCCCCCGGTCAAAAGGGCCATCTGAAAAAAGTGTAAAATCCAGAAAGGCAAGACAGGCCATGGAGAACTGGGAGCCTTGTTATGCTGATGGGCGGGATGTAAATTGCCAACAGCCACTCGGGACAAGTGTATGGTGTTTCCTGAAACATCTAAAAAACAAAGCAACAGAGCCTAGGGCACTTCCACTTATGGTCCTATAGCTTAGGGAAATTAAAATCAAAAAGACACAGCCACCCCAAAGTTTGGGACGGCTCTGTTTACAAGAACCTCGTTTACGGTACATGTTCAATATCGCAGAAAGCGAAAAATGGATAAAGAAGATGTGGTACTTACGTACAATGCAATATCACTCAGCAATGAAATCTATGTCATCATTCCCGTAGCAGCATAATGAGTGGATTCAGGTATGATGATTCTAACTGAAATAAGTCACACAGAAAAAGAAACGTCATAAGATATCACTAATACACGGAATGTAAACTTGGCTACACAGGAACTGGATTACAAAACAGAACAGGGTCTCAAATGTAGAAAACCAACTTATGCTTGCTTAAGGGGAAAGGTGAGTTGGGGTGCTGCATAAAACCAGAGATTGAAATGAGCACAGATAAAGTTCCTTAAGCCAAATATGGAATATACAAGAGCTACTCCTTGCTCAACGAAATGGACTCAACACCCCATATTAAACGCCAAAGAATGTACCTGACTAGTAAGTATCTTAAAACCTATGGATTGCTATGTCTCTGAAAGAGAACCAAGTGTGTGTACAGGGGCATAAACGCAGCAGTGAAAGGATTGGAGAGGTTCGGTGAGCAAATGAAGACCCTTTGAAGTCACATTGCATGGTACCCATTCCACGGGTCTCAACTCTCCAGGTTTAAGGGATTCTTCCTTCAGCTAAAACATGCATGTGGAACCCGGAGTATGATCAACCGTGTGATCGGGAGACGTGTTCAAATATGTCTCAGTTCTCATACCCTGTTATTCGGGTGCAACATTCCAAACGCTTTATTAACACTCTCCCGAATTGGAAAGTCAGTGCCTTTAATCTCCTGTTTGGCCCAGTTTGCAATTTCTGCGGAAGATGAATAGGAATAGGGAGAACCAATGAGAGACTAGCTGGAGGTGTCTGGACAGGCAAATTTAACTCTCATTTCCCACCAGGAAGAGGAATTTACCAAAGGCTCAGCATGCCGTGACGGAACCAGATTAGGGCCTGAAGCAATCCTGCGGTGTTGCGGCCAGCTCACAAGAAAGCGAGTTGAAGATAGGAGCTCAGAAGCACTGTAATTCACAAACATGCAGAGTTATAAATGACAGCAATCGTCCAAAAATATACTGAAGTAACGCTGCCAAGAGGACTTGAAAGCGGGGCAGAATTGCAGGAAACCGATTTCAGAAGGTAGACTGGAATTGCATTTAAAGCATCGGAAAAGAGGCAGAACGTCGACAATGATGCACTTGGCCAAAAAGTGCGTATGCGTTGTTTCCTGAATTTATTCAGGAAAAAACGCATACGCCCTTTTTGGCCAACCAAGCAAGCTTGCAAAGAAATCTGCACTACATTGAAGTCTCACTTCCCCCCTGGTCAAAAGGACCATCTGAAAAAAGTGTAAAATCCAGAAAGGCAGGAAAGGCAATGGAGAACTGGGAGCCTTGCTATGCTGATTGGTGACATGTAAATTGCCAACAGCCACTAGGGAGAAGTGTATGGTGTTTCCTGAAACATCTAAAAAACAAAGCAACAGAGCCTAGGGCACTTACACTTATCGTCCTATAGCTTAGGGAAATTAAAATCAAAAACACACAGCCACCCCAAAGTTTGGGACGGCTCTGTTTACAAGAACCTCGTTTATGGTACAAGTTCAATATCACAGAAAGTGAAAAATGGATAAAGAAGTTGTGGTACTTACATACAATGCAATATCACTCAGCAATGAAATCTATGTCATCAGGCCTGTAGCAGAAAATGACTGGGTTCAGGTATGATGATTCTAACTGAAATAAGTCACACAGAAAAAGAAACATCATAAGATATCACTAATACACGGAATGTAAACTTGGCTACACAGAAACTGGATTAGAAAACAGAACAGGGTCTCAAATTTAGAAAACCAACTTATGCTTGCTTAAGGGGAAAGGTGAGTTGGGGAGCTGCATAAAACCAGAGATTGAAATGAGCACAGATAAAGTTCCTTAAGCCAAATATGTAACAGAGAAGAGCTACTCCTTGCTCAACGAAATGGACTCAACACCCCATATTAAATGCCTAAAAATGTACCTGACTAGTAAGTATCTTAAAACCTATGGATTGCTATGTCTCCAAAAGAGAATCAAGCGTGTGTACAGGGGCATAAATGCAGCTGTGATAGGATTGGAGAGTTTCGGTGAGCAAATGAAGACCCTTTGAAGTCATATTGCATGGTACCCATTCCACGGGTCTCAACTCTCAAGGTTTAAGGGATTCTTCCTTCAGCTAAAACATACATGTGGAAACCAGGGTATGATCAACCATGTGATTGGGAGACGTGTTCAAATATGTCTCAGTTCTCGTCCCCTGGTACTCGGGTGCAACATTCCAGACGCTTTACTAACACTCTCCCGACTTGGAGAGTCAATGCCTTTAACCTCCTGTTTGCCCCAGTTTGCAATTTCTGCGGAAGATGAACAGGAATAGGGAGAACCAATGAGAGACTAGCTGGAGGTGTCTGGACAGGCACATTTAACTCTCATTTCCCACCAGGAAGAGGAATTAACCAAAGGCTCAGCATGCCGTGCCGGAACCAGATTAGGGCCCGAAGCAATCGTGTGGTGTTGCGGCCAGCTCACAAAAAGTGAGTTGAAGAAAGGAGCTCAGGGGCACTGTAATTCACAAACCTGCAGAGTTATAAATGACAGCTATCGTCCAAAAATATACTGAAGTAAGGCTGCCAAGAGGACTTGAAAGCGGGGCAGAATTGCAGGAAACCGATTTCAGGAGGTAGACTGGAATTGCATTTAAAGCATAGGAAAAGAGGCAGAACGTCCACAATGATGCACTTGGCCAAAAAGGGCGTATGCGTTGTTTCCTGAATATATTCAGGAAAAAACGCATACGCCCTTTTTGGCCAACCAAGCAAGCTTGCAAAGGAAATCTGCACTACAATGAAGTCTCACTTTCCCCCGGTCAAAAGGCCCATCTGAAAAAAGTGTAAAATGCAGAAAGGCAGGACAGGCCATGGAGAACTGGGAGCCTTGTTATGCTGATGGGTGGGATGAAAATTGCCAACAGCCACTCAGGAGAAGTGTATGGTGTTTCCTGAAACATCTAAAAAACAAAACAACAGAGCCTAGGGCACTTCCACTTATAGTCCTATAGCATAGGGAAATTAAAATCAAAAAGACACAGCCACCCCAAAGTTTGGGACCTCTCTGTTTACAAGAACCTCATTTACAGTAGAAGTTCAATATCGCAGAAAGTGAAAAATGGACAAAGAAGTTGTGGTACTTACGTACAATGCAATATCACTCAGCAATGAAATCTATGTCATCAGGGCCGTAGCAGCATAATGAGTGGATTCAGGTATGAGGATTCTAACTGAAATAAGTCACACAGAAAAAGAAACATCATAAGATATCACTAATATTCGGAATGTAAACTTGGCTACAGAGGAACTGAATTACAAAACAGAACAGGGTCTCACATGCAGAAAACGAACTTATGCTTGCTTAAGGGGAAAGGGGAGTTGGGGTGCTGCATAAAACCAGAGATTGAAATGAGCACAGATAAACTTCCTTAAGCCAAATATATAATAGACAAGAGCTACTCCTTGTTCAACGAAATGGACTCAACACCCCATATTAAACGTCTAAGAATGTCCCTGACTAGTAAGTATCTTAAAACCTATGGATTGCTATGTCTCTGAAAGAGAAACAAGCGTGTGTACAGGGGCATAAACGCAGCAGTGATAGGATTGGAGAGGTGCGGTGAGCAAATGAAGACCCTTTGAAGTCATATTGCATGGTACCCATTCCACGGGTCTCAACTCTCCAGGTTTAAGGGATTCTTCCTTCAGCTAAAACATGCATGTGGAACTCAGAGTATGATCAATCGTGAGATCGGGAGACATGTTCCAATATGTCTCAGTTTTCGCCCCTGGTACTCAGGTGCAACATTCCAGATGCTTTACTAACACTCTCCCGACTTGGACAGTCAGTGCCTTTAACCTCCTGTTTGGCCCAGTTTGCAATTTCTGCGGAAGATGAACAGGAATAGGGAGAACCAATGAGAGACTAGCTGGAGGTGTCTGGACGGGCAAATTTAACTCTCATTTCCCACCAGGAAGAGGAATTAAGCAAAGGCTCAGCGTGCCGTGCCGGAACCAGATTAGGGCCTGAAGCAATCCTGCGGTGTTGCGGCCAGCTCACAAGAAAGCAAGTTGAAGAAAGGAGCTCAGGGGCACTGTAATTCACAAACCTGCAGAGTTATAAATGACAGCTATCGTCCAAAAATATACTGAAGTAAGGCTGCCAAGAGGACTTGAAAGCGGGGCAGAATTGCACGAAACCGATTTCAGAAGGTAGACTGGAATTGCATTTAAAGCATAGGAAAAGAGGCAGAATGTCGACAATGATGCACTTGGCCAAAAAGGGCGTATGCGTTTTTTCCTGAATATATTCAGGAAAAAACGCATACGCCCTTTTTGGCCAACCAAGCAAGCTTGCAAAGGAAATCTGCACTACAATGAAGTCTCACTTCCCCCCGGTCAAAACGGCCATCTGAAAAATGTGTAAAATCCAGAAAGGCAGGACAGGCCATGGAGAATTGGGAGCCTTGTTATGCTGATGGGCGGGATGTAAATTGCCAACAGTCACTGGGGAGAAGTTTATGGTGTTTCCTGAAACATCTAAAAAACAAAGCAACAGAGCCTAGGGCACTTCCACTTATTGTCATATAGCTTAGGGAAATTAAAATCAAAAAGACACAGCCACCCCAAAGTTTGGGACGGCTCTGTTTACAAGAACCTCATTTACGGTACAAGTTCAATATCGCAGAAAGCAAAAAATGGATAAAGAAGTTGTGGTACTTACGTACAATGCAATATCACTCAGCAATGAAAAATAAGTCATCATTCCCGTAGCAGCATAATGAGTGGATTCAGGTATGATGATTCTAACTGAAATAAGTCACACAGAAAAAGAAATGTCATAAGATATCACTAATACACGGAATGTAAACTTGGCTACACAGGCACTGAATTACAAAACAGAACAGGGTCTCAAATTTAGAAAACCAACTTATGCTTGCTTAAGGGGAAAGGTGAGTTGGGGTGCTGCATAAAACCAGAGACTGAAATGAGCACAGATAAAGTTCCTTAAGCCAAACATGTAATAGACAAGAGCTACTCCTTGCTCAACGAAATGGACTCAACACCCCATATGAAACGCCTAATAATGTACCTCACTAGTTAGTATCTTAAAACCTATGGATTGCTATGTCTCCAAAAGAGAAGAAAGCGTGTGTACAAGGTCATAAACGCAGCAGTGATAGGATTGGAGAGGTTCGGTGAGCAAATGAAGACCCTTTGAAGTCATATTGCATGGTAACCATTCCACGGGTCTCAACTCTCCACGTTTAAGGGATTCTTCCTTCAGCTAAAGCATGCATTTGGAACTCAGAGTATGATCAACCGTGAGATCGGGAGACATGTTCCAATATGTCTCATTTCTCGCCCCTGGTACTCAGGTGCAACATTCCAGATGCTTTACTAACACTCTCCCGACTTGGACAGTCAGTGCCTTTAACCTCCTGTTTGGCCCAGTTTGCAATTTCTGCGGAAGATGAACAGGAATAGGGAGAACCAATGAGAGACTAGCTGGAGGTGTCTGTACGGGCAAATTTAACTCTCATTTCCAACCAGGAAGAGGAATTAACCAAAGGCTCAGCGTGCCGTGCCGGAACCACTTTAGGGCATGAAGCAATCCTGCGGTGTTGCGGCCAGCTCACAAGAAAGCGAGTTGAAGAAAGGAGCTCAGGGGCACTGTAATTCACAAACCTGCAGAGTTATAAATGACAGCTATGGTCCAAAAATATACTGAAGAAAGGCTGCCAAGAGGACTTGAAAGCGGGGCAGAATTGCACGAAACCGATTTCAGAAGGTAGACTGGAATTGCATTTAAAGCATAGGAAAAGAGGCAGAATGTCGACAATGATGCACTTGGCCAAAAAGGGCGTATGCGTTTTTTCCTGAATATATTCAGGAAAAAACGCATACGCCCTTTTTGGCCAACCAAGCAAGCTTGCAAAGGAAATCTGCACTACAATGAAGTCTCACTTCCCCCCGGTCAAAACGGCCATCTGAAAAAAGTGTAAAATCCAGAAAGGCAGGACAGGCCATGGAGAATTGGGAGCCTTGTTATGCTGACGGGCGGGATGTAAATTGCCAACAGCCACTCGGGAGAAGTGTATGGTGCTTCCTGAAACATCTAAAAAACAGAGGAACAGAGCCTAGGGCACTTCCACTTATGATCCTATAGTTTAGGGAAATTAAAATCAAAAAGACACAGCCACCCCAAAGTTTGGGACGGCTCTGTTTACAAGAACCGCGTTTATGGTACAAGTTCAATATCGCAGAAAGCGAAAAATGGATAAAGAAGGTGTGGTACTTACGTACAATGCAATATCACTCAGCAATGAAATCTATGTCATCAGGCCCATAGCAGCATAATGAGTGGATTCAGGTATGATGATTCTAACTGAAATAAGTCACACAGAAAAAGAAATATCATAAGATACCAGTAATACACGGAATGTAAACTTGGCTATACAGGAACTGAATTACAAAACAGAACAGGGTCTCAAATTTAGAAAACCAACTTATGCTTGCTTAAGGGGAAAGGTGAGTTGGGGTGCTGCATAAAAACAGAGATTGAAATGAGCACAGATAAAGTTCCTTAAGCCAAATATGTAATAGACAAGAGCTACTCCTTGCTCAACGAAATGGACTCAAAACCCCATATTAAACGCCTAAGAATGTACCTGACTACTAATTATCTTAAAACCTATGGATTGCTATGTCTCCGAAAGAGAATCAAGCATGTGTACAGGGGCATAAACGCAGCAGTGATAGGATTGGAGAGTTTCGCTGAGCAAACGGAGACCCTTTGAAGTCATATTGCATGGTACCCATTCCACAGGTCTCAACTCTCCAGGTTTAAGGGATTCTTCCTTCAGCTAAAACATGCATGTGGAACCCAGAGTATGATCAACCGTGTGATCGGGAGATGTATTCCAATATGTCTCAGTTCTCGTCCCCTGGTACTCGGGTGCAACATTCCAGACGCTTAACTAACACTCTCCCGACTTGGAGAGTCAGTGCCTTTAACCTCCTGTTTGGCCCAGTTTGCAATTTCTGCAGAAGATGAACACGAATAGGGAGAACCAATGAGAGACTAGCTGGAGGTGTCTGGACAGGCAAATTTAACTCTCATTTCCCACCAGGAAGAGGAATTAACCAAAGGCTCAGCGTGCCGTGCCAGAACCAGATTAGGGCCTGAAGCAATCCTGCGGTGTTGCGGCCAGCTCACAAGAAAGAGAATTGAAGAAAGGAGCTCAGGGGCACTATAATTCACAAACCTGCAGAGTTATAAATGACAGCTATCATCCAAAAATATATTGAAGTAAGGCTGCCAAGAGGACTTGAAAGTGGGGCAGAATTGCAGGAAACCGATTTCAGGAGGTAGACTGGAATTGCATTTAAAGCATAGGAAAAGAGGCAGAACGTGGACAAAGATGCACTTGGCCAAAAAGGGCGTATGCGTTTTTCCCTGAATATATTCAGGAAAAAACGCATACGCCCTTTTTGGCCAACCAAGCAAGCTTGCAAAGGAAATCTGCACTACAATGAAGTCTCACTTCCCCCCGGTCAAAAGGGCCATCTGAAAAAAGTGTAAAGTCCAGAAAGGCAGGACAGGCCATGGAGAACTGGGAGCCTTGTTATGCTGATGGGCGGGATGTAAATTCCCAACAGCCACTTGGGAGAAGTGTATGGTGTTTCCTGAAACATCTAAAACACAAAGCAACAGAGCCTAGGGCACTTCCACTTATGATCCTGTAGCTTAGGGAAATTAAAATCAAAAAGACACAGCCACCCCAAAGTTTGGGATGGCTCTGTTTAGAAGAACCGCATTTATGGTACAAGTTCAATATCGCAGAAAGCGAAAAATGGATAAAGAAGGTGTGGTACTTACGTACAATGCAATATCACTCAGCAATGAAATCTATGTCATCAGGCCCGTAGCAGCATAATGAGTGGATTCAGGTATGATGATTCTAACTGAAATAAGTCACACAGAAAAAGAAACATCATAAGGTATCACTAATACTCGGAATGTAAACTTGGCTACACAGGAACTGAATTACAAAACAGAACAGGGTCTCAAATTTAGAAAACCAACTTATGCTTGCTTAATGGGAAAGGTGAGAAGGGGTGCTGCATAAAATCAGAGATTGAAATGAGCACAGATAAAGTTCCTTAAGCCAAATATGTAATAGACAAGAGCTACTCCTTGTTCAACGAAATGGACTCAACACCCCATATTAAACGTCTAAGAATGTACCTGACTAGTAAGTATCTTAAAACCTATGGATTGCTATGTCTCCGAAAGAGAATCAAGCGTGTGTACAGGGGCATAAACGCAGCAGTGATAGGATTGGAGAGGTTCGCTGAGCAAATGAAGACCCTTTGAAGTCATATTGCGTGGTACCCATTCCACGGGTCTCAACTCTCCAGGTTTAAGGGATCCTTCCTTCAGCTAAAACATGCATGTGGAACCCAGAGTATGATCAACCGTGTCATCGGGAGATGTATTCCAATATGTCTCAGTTCTCGTCCCCTGGTACTCGGGTGCAACATTCCAGACGCTTAACTAACACTCTCCCGACTTGGAGAGTCAGTGCCTTTAACCTCCTGTGTGGCCCAGTTTGCAATTTCTGCAGAAGATGAACAGGAATAGGGAGAACCAATGAGAGACTAGCTGGAGGTGTCTGGACAGGCAAATTTAACTCTCATTTCCCACCAGGAAGAGGAATTAACCAAAGGCTCAGCGTGCCGTGCCGGAACCAGATTAGGGCTTGAAGCAATCCTGCGGTGTTGCGGCCAGCTCACAAGAAAGAGAATTGAAGAAAGGAGCTCAGGGGCACTATAATTCACAAACCTGCAGAGTTATAAATGACAGCTCTCATCCAAAAATATATTGAAGTAAGGCTGCCAAGAGGACTTGAAAGTGGGGCAGAATTGCAGGAAACCGATTTCAGGAGGTAGACTGGAATTGCATTTAAAGCATAGGAAAAGAGGCAGAACGTGGACAAAGATGCACTTGGCCAAAAAGGGCGTATGCGTTTTTCCCTGAATATATTCAGGAAAAAACGCATACGCCCTTTTTGGCCAACCAAGCAAGCTTGCAAAGGAAATCTGCACTACAATGAAGTCTCACTTCCCCCCGGTCAAAACGGCCGTCTGAAAAAAGTGTAAAATCCAGAAAGGCAGGACAGGCCATGGAGAATTGGGAGCTTTGTTATGCTGATGGGCGGGATGTAAACTGCCAACAGCCACTCGGGAGAAGTGTATGGTGCTTCCTGAAACATCTAAAAAACAGAGGAACAGAGCCTAGGGCACTTCCACTTATGATCCTATAGTTTAGGGAAATTAAAATCAAAAAGACACAGCCACCCCAAAGTTTGGGACGGCTCTGTTTACAAGAACCACGTTTATGGTACAAGTTCAATATCGCAGAAAGCGAAAAATGGATAAAGAAGGTGTGGTACTTACGTACAATGCAATATCACTCAGCAATGAAATCTAGGTCATCAGGCCCGTAGCAGCATAATGAGTGGATTCAGGTATGATGATTCTAACTGAAATAAGTCACACAGAAAAAGAAACATCATAAGATATCACTAATACATGGAATGTAAACTTGGCTACACACGAACTGGATTACAAAACAGAACAGGGTCTCAAATTTAGAAAACCAACTTATGCTTGCTTAAGGGGAAAGGTGAGTTGGGGTGCTGCATAAAACTAGAGATTGAAATGAGCACAGATAAACTTCCTTAAGCCAAACATGTAATAGACAAGAGCTACTCCTTGCTCAACGAAATGGACTCAACACCCCATATGAAACGCCTAAGAATGTAGCTGACTAGTAAGTATCTTAAAACCTATGGATTGCTATGTCTCTAAAAGAGAATCAAGCATGTGTACAGGGGCATAAACACAGCAGTGATAGGCTTGGAAAGGTTCGGTGAGCAAATGAAGACCCTTTGAAGTCATATTGCATGGTACCCATTCCACGGGTCTCAACTCTCCAGGTTTAAGAGATTCTTCCTTCAGCTAAAGCATGCATGTGGAACCCAGAGTATGATCAATCATGTGATCGGGAGACGTGTTCCAATATGTCTCAGTTCTCGTCCCCTGGTACTTGGGTGCAACATTCCAAATGCTTTATTAACACTCTCCCGAATTGGAGAGTCAGTGCCTTTAATCTCCTGTTTGGCCCAGTTTGCAATTTCTGTGGAAGATGAACAGGAATAGGGAGAACCAATGAGAGACTAGCTGGAGGTGTCTGGACGGGCAAATTTAACTCTCGTTTCCCACCCGGAAGAGGAATTAACCAAAGGCTCAGCATGCCGTGCCGGAACCAGATTAGGGCCTGAAGCAATCCTGCGGTGTTGCGGCCAGCTCACAAGAAAGCGAGTTGAAGATAGGAGCTCAGTGACACTGTAATTCACAAACCTGCAGAGTTATAAATGACAGCTATCATCCAAAAATATACTGAAGTAACGCTGCCAAGAAGACTTGAAAGCGGGCAGAATTGCAGGAAACCGATTTCAGAAGGTAGACTGGAATTGCATTTAAAGCATAGGAAAAGAGGCAGAACTTCGACAATGATGCACTTGGCCAAAAAGGGCGTATGAGTTTTTTCCTGAATATATTCAGGAAAAAACGCATACGCACTTTTTGGCCAACCAAGCAAGCTTGCAAAGGAAATCTGCACTACATTGAAGTCTCACTTCCCCCCTGGTCAAAAGGACCATCTGAAAAAAGTGTAAAATCCAGAAAGGCAGGAAAGGCAATGGAGAACTGGGAGCCTTGTTATGCTGATGGGCGGGATGTAAATTGCCAACAGCCACTAAGGTGAAGTGTATGGTGTTTCCTGAAACATCTAAAAAACAAAGCAACAGAGCCTAGGGCACTTCCACTTATGGTCCTATAGCTTAGGGAAATTAAAATCAAAAACACAGAGCCACCCCAAAGTTTGGGACGGCTCTGTTTACAAGAACCTCATTTACGGTACAAGTTCAATATCGCAGAAAGCGAAAAATGGATAAAGAAGTTGTGGTACTTACGTACAATGCAATATCACTCAGCAATGAAATCTATGTCATCAGGCCCGTAGCAGCATGATGAGTGGATTCAGGTATGATGATTCTAACTGAAATAAGTCACACAGAAAAAGAAACATCATAAGATATCACTAATACATGGAATGTAAACTTGGCTACACACGAACTGGATTACAAAACAGAACAGGGTCTCAAATTTAGAAAACCAACTTATGCTTGCTTAAGGGGAAAGGTGAGTTGGGGTGCTGCATAAAACTAGAGATTGAAATGAGCACAGATAAAGTTCCTTAAGCCAAATATGTAATAGACAAGAGCTACTCCTTGCTCAACGATATGGACTCAACACCTCATATTAAACGCCTAAGAATGTACCTGACTAGTAAGTATCTTAAAAGCTATGGATTGCTATGTCTCCGAAAGAGAATCAAGCGTGTGTACAGGGACATAAACCCAGCAGTGATAGGATTGGAGAGGTTCGGTGAGCAAATGAAGACCCTTTGAAGTCATATTGCATGGTACCCATTCCACGGGTCTCAACTCTCCAGGTTTAAGGGATTCTTCCTTCAGATAAAACATGCATGTGGAACCCAGAGTATGATCCACCGTGTGATCGGGAGACGTGTTCCAATATGTCTCAGTTCTCGTCCCCTGGTACTCAGGTGCAACATTCCAGACGCTTTACTAACACGCTCCTGACTTGGAGAGTCAGTGCCCTTAACCTCCTGTTTGGCCCAGTTTGCAATTTCTGCGGAAGATGAACAGGAATAGGGAGAACCAATGGAGACTAGCTGGGGGTGTCTGGACGGGCAAATTTAATTCTCATTTCCCACAAGGAAGAGGAATTAACCAAAGGCTCAGCCTTCCGTGCCGGAACCAGATTAGGGCCTGAAGCAATTCTGCGGTGTTGCGGCCAGCTCACAAGAAAGCAAGTTGAAGAAAGGAGCTCAGGGGCACTGTAATTCACAAACCTGCAGAGTTATAAATGACAGCTATCGTCCAAAAATATACTGAAGTAAGGCTGCCAAGAGGACTTGAAAGCGGGGCAGAATTGCAGGAAACCGATTTCAGGAGGTAGACTGGAATTGCATTTAAAGCATAGGAAAAGAGGCAGAACGTCGACAATGATGCACTTGGCCAAAAAGTGCGTATGCGTTTTTTCCTGAATATATTCAGGAAAAAACACATACGCCCTTTTTGGCCAACCAAGCAAGCTTGCACAGGAAATCTGCACTACAATGAAGTCTCACTTCCCCCCAGTCAAAAGGGCCATGTGAAAAAAGTGTAAAATTCAGAAAGGCAGGACAGGCCATGGAGAACTGGGACCCTTGTTATGCTGATGGGCGGGATGTAAATTGCCAACAGCCACTGGGGAGAAATGTATGGTGTTTCCTGAAACATCTAAAAAACAAAGCAACAGAGCCTAGGGCACTTCCACTTATAGTCCTATAGCTTAGGGAAATTAAAATCAAAAAGACACAGCCACCCCAAAGTTTGGGACGGCGCTGTTTACAAGAACCTCGTTTACGGTA
Source organism: Orcinus orca (assembly GCF_937001465.1). Classification (NCBI taxonomy): domain Eukaryota; kingdom Metazoa; phylum Chordata; class Mammalia; order Artiodactyla; family Delphinidae; genus Orcinus; species Orcinus orca. The sequence continues at coordinate 343,275 of NW_026044148.1, forward strand.
CAAGTTCAATAGCGCAGAAAGTGAAAAATTCATAAAGAAGTTGTGGTACTTACGTACAATGCAATATCACTCAGCAATGAAATCTATGTCATCAGGCCCATAGCAGCATAGAGTGGATTCAGGTATGATGATTCTAACTGAAATAAGTCACACAGAAAAAGAAACATCATAAGATATCACTAATACACGGAATATTAACTTGGCTACACAGGAACTGGATTACAAAAGAGAACAGGGTCTCAAATTTAGAAAACCAACTTATGGTTGCTTAAGGGGAAAGGTGAGTTGGGGTGCTGCATAAAACCAGAGATTGAAATGAACAAAGATAAAGTTCCTTAAGCCACTTATGTAATAGACAAGAGCTACTCCTTGCTCAACGAAATGGACTCAACACCCCATATTAAACGCCTAAGAATGTACCTGACTAGTAAGTATCTTAAAACCTATGGATTGCTATGTATCTGAAAGAGAATCAAGCGTGTGTACAGGGGCATAAACACAGCAATGATAGGATTGGAGAGGTTCGGTGAGCAAATGAAGACCCTTTGAAGTCATATTGCATGGTACCCATTCCAAGGGTCTCAACTCTCCAGCTTTAAGAGATTCTTCGTTCAGCTGAAACATGCATGTGGAACCCAGAGTATGATCAACCGTGTGATCGGGAGACGTGTTCCAATATGTCTCAGTTTTCGTCCGCTGGTACTCGGGTGCAACATTCCAGACGCTTTACTAACACTCTCCTGACTTGGAGAGTCAGTGCCTTTAACCTCCTGTTTGGCCCAGTTTGCAATTTCTGCGGAAGATGAACAGGGATAGGGAGGACCAATGAGAGACTAGCTGGAGGTGTCTGGACGGGCAAATTTAACTCTCATTTCCCACCAGGAAGAGGAATTAAACAAAGGCTCAGCACATCGTTCCGGAACCAGATTAGGGCCTGAAGCAATCCTGCGGTGTTGCGGCCAGCTCACAAGAAAGTGAGTTGAAGTAAGGAGCTCAGGGGCACTGTAATTCACAAAGCTGCAGAGTTATAAATGACAGCTATCCTCCAAAAATATACTGAAGTAAGGCTGCCAAGAGGACTTGAAAGCGGGGCAGAATTGCAGGAATCCGATTTCAGGAGTTAGACTGGAATTGCATTTAAAGCATAGGAAAAGAGGCAGAACGTCGACAATGATGCACTTGGCCAAAAAGGGCGTATGCGTTTTTTCCTGAATATATTCAGGAAAAAACGCATACGCGCTTTTTGGTCAACCAAGCAAGCTTGCAAATGAAATCTGTACTACAATGAAGTCTCACTTCCCCCCGGTCAAAAGGGCCATCTGAAAAAAGTGTAAGATCCAGAAAGGCAGGACAGGTCATGGAGAACTGGGACCCTTGTTATGCTGATGGGCGGGATGTATATTGCCAACTGACACTCGGGAGAAATGTATGGTGTTTCCTGAAACATCTAAAAAACAAAGCAACAGAGCCTAGGGCACTTCCACTTATAGTCCTATAGCTTAGGGAAATTAAAATCAAAAAGACACAGCCACCCCAAATTTTGGGACGGCTCTGTTTACAAGAACCTCGTTTACGGTACAAGTTCAATATCGAAGAAAGTGAAAAATGGATAAAGATGTTGTGGTACTTACGTAGAATGCAATATCACTCAGCAATGAAATCTATGTCATCAGGCCCGTAGCAGCATAATGAGTGGATTCAGGTATGATGATTCTAACTGAAATAAGTCACACAGAAAAAGAAACATCATAAGATATCACTAATACACGGAATGTAAACTTGGCTACACAGGAACTGAATTACAAAACAGAACAGGGTCTCAAATTTAGAAAAGCAACTTATGCTTGCTTAAGGGGAAAGGTGAGTTGGGGTGCTGCATAAAACCAGAGATTGAAATGAGCACAGATAAAGTTCCTTAAGCCAAATATGTAATAGACAAGAGCTACTCCTTGCTCAACGAAATGGACTCAACATCCCATATTAAACGCCTAAGAATGTACCTGACTAGTAAGTATCTTAAAAGCTATGGATTGCTATGTCTCCGAAAGAGAATCAAGCGTGTGTACAGGGGCACAAACCCAGCAGTGATAGGATTGGAGAGGTTCGGTGAGCAAATGAAGACCCTTTGATGTCATATTGCATGGTACCATTCCAAGGGTCTCAACTCTCCAGGTTTAAGGGATTCTTCCTTCAGCTAAATCATGCATGTGGAACCCAGAGTATGATCAACCGTGTGATCGGGAGATGTGTTCTAATATGTCGCAGTTTTCGTCACCTGGTACTCGGGTGCAACATTCCAGACGCTTTACTAACACTCTCCTTACTTGGAGAGTCAGTGCCTTTAACCGCCTGTTTAGCCCTATTTGCAATTTCTGCGGAAGATGAACAGGAATAGGGAGGACCAATGAGAGACTCGCTGGAGGTGTCTGGACGGGCAAATTTAACTCTCATTTCCGACCAGGAAGAGGAATTAACCAAAGGCTCAGTGTGCCGTGCTGGAATCAGATTAGGGCCTGGAGCAATCCTGCGGTGTTGCGGCCAGCTCACAAGAAAGCGAGTTGAAGAAAGGAGCTCAGGGGCACTGTAATTCACAAAACTGCAGAGTTATAAATGACAGCTATAGTCCAAAAATATACTGAAGTAAGGCTGCCAAGAGGACTTGAAAGCGGGGCAGAGTTGCAGGAAACCGATTTCAGGAGGTAGACTGGAATTGCATTTAAAGCATAGGAAAAGAGGCAGAACGTCGACAATGATGCACTTGGCCAAAAAGGGTGTATGCGTTTTTTCCTGAATATATTCAGGAAAAAACGCATACGCCCTTTTTGGCCAACCAAGCAAGCTTGCAAAGGAAATCTGCACTATAATGAAGTCTCACTTCCCCCGGGTCAAAAGGGCCATCTGAAAAAAGTGTAAAATCCAGAAAGGCAGGACAGGCCATGGAGAACTGGGAGCCTTGTTATGCTGATGGGCGGGATGTAAATTGCCAACAGCCACTCGGGAGAAGTGTATGGTGTTTCCTGAAACATCTAAAAAACAAAGCAACAGAGCCTAGGGCACTTCCACTTATGGTCCTATAGCTTAGGGAAATTAAAATCAAAAAGACACAGCCACCCCAAAGTTTGGGATGGCTCTGTTTACAAGAACCTCGTTTACGGTACATAATCAATATCGCAGAAATTGAAAAATGGATAAAGAAGTTGTGGTACTTACGTACAATGCAATATCACTCAGCAATGAAATCTATGTCATCAGGCCCGTAGCAGCATAATGAGTGGATTCAGGTATGATGATTCTAACTGAAATAAGTCACACAGAAAAAGAAACATCGTAAGATATCACTAATACACGGAATGTAAACTTGGCTACACAGGAACTGAATTACAAAACAGAACAGGGTCTCAAATTTAGAAAACCAACTTATGCTTGCTTAAGGGGAAAGGTGAGTTGGGGTGCTGCATAAAACCAGAGATTGAAATGAGCACAGATAAAGTTCCTTAAGCCAAATATGTAACAGAGAAGAGCTACTCGTTGCTCAACGAAATGGACTCAACACCCCATATTAAACGCCTAAGAATGTACCTGACTAGTAAGTATCTTAAAACCTATGGATTGCTATGTCTCCGAAAGAGAATCAAGCATGTGTACAGGGGCATAAACGCAGCAGTGATAGCATTGGAGAGGTTCAGTGAGCAAATGAAGACCCTTTGAAGTCATATTGCATGGTACCTATTCCACGGGTCTCAACTCTCCAGGTTTAAGGGATTTTTCCTTCAGCTAAAACATGCATGTGGAACCCAGAGAATGATCAACCGTGTGATCGGGAGACGTGTTCAAATATGTGTCAGTTTTCGTTTCTGGTACTCGGGTGCAACATTCCAGACGCTTTACTAACACTCTCCCGACTTGGAGAGTCAGTGCCTTTAACCTCCTGTTTGGCCCAGTTTGCAATTTCTGCGGAAGATGAACACGAATAGGGAGAACCAATGAGACACTAGCTGGAGGTGTCTGGACGGGCAAATTTAACTCTCATTTCCCACCAGGAAGAGGAATTAACCAAAGGCTCAGCGTGCCGTGACGGAACCAGATTAGGACCTGAAGCAATCTTGCGGTGTTGCGGCCAGCTAACAAGAAATCAAGTTGAAGAAAGGAGCTCAGGGGCACTGTAATTCACAAACCTGCAGAGTTATAAATGACAGCTATCGTCCAAAAATATACTGAAGTAAGGCTGCCAAGAGGACTTGAAAGCAGGGCAGAATTGCAGGAAACCGATTTCAGGAGGTAGTCTTGAATTGCATTTAAAGCATAGGAAAAGAGGCAGAACGTCGACAATGATGCACTTGGGCAAAAAGGGCGTATGCGTTTTTTCCTGAATATATTCAGGAAAAAACGCATACGCGCTTTTTGGACAACCAAGCAAGCTTGCAAAGGAAATCTGCACTACAATGAAGTCTCACTTCCCCCCGGTCAAAAGGGCCATCTGAAAAAAGTGTAAAATCCAGAAAGGCAGGACAGGCCATGGAGAACTGGGAGCCTTGTTATGCTGATGGGCGGGATGTAAATTGCCAACAGCCACTCAGGAGAAGTGTATGGTGTTTCCTGAAATATCTAAAAAACAAAGCAACAGAGCCTAGGGCACTTCCACTTATGGTCCTATGGCTTAGGGAAATTAAAATCAAAAAGACACAGCCACCCCAATCTTTGGGACGTCTCTGTTTATAAGAACCTCGTTTACAGTACAAGTTCAATATCGCAGAAAGTGAGACATGGATAAACAAGAAGTGGTACTTACGTACAATGCAATATCACTCAGCAATGAAATCTATGTCATCAGGCCCATAGCAGCATAATGAGTGGATTCAGGTATGATGATTCTAACTGAAATAAGTCACACAGAAAAAGAAACATCATAAGATATCACTAATACACGGAATGTAAACTTGGCTACACAGGAACTGGATTACAAAACAGAACAGGGTCTCAAATTTAGGAAACAAACTTATGCTTGCTTAAGGGGAAAGGTGAGTTGGGGTGCTGCATAAAACCAGAGATTGAAATGAGCACAGATAAAGTTCCTTAAGCCAAATATGTAATAGACAAGAGCTACTCCTTGCTAAACGAAATAGACTCAACACCAGATTTTAACACCTAAGAATGTACCTGACTAGTAAGTATCTTAAAAGCTATGGATTGCTATGTCTCCAAAAGAGAATCAACCGTGTGTACAGGGGCATAAACGCAGCAGTGATAGGATTGGAGAGGTTCGGTGAGCAAATGAAGACCCTTTGAAGTCATATTGCATGGTACCCATTCCACGGGTCTCAACTCTCCAGGTTTAAGGGATTCTTCCTTCAGCTAAAACATGCATGTGGAACCCAGAGTATGATCAACCGTGTGATCAGGAGACGTGTTCAAATATGTCTCAGTTCTCGTCCCCTGGTACTCGGGTGCAACATTCCAGACGCTTTACTAACACTCTCCCGACTAGGAGAGTCATTGCCTTTAACCTCCTGTTTGGCCAAGTTTGCAATTTCTGCGGAAGATAAACAGGAATAGGGAGAACCAATGAGAGACTAGCTGGAGGTGTCTGGACGGGCAAATTTAACTCTCATTTCCCACCAGGAAGAGGAATTAACCAAAGGCTCAGCGTGACGTGCCAGAACCAGATTAGGGCCTGAAGCAATCCTGCGGTGTTGCGGCCAGCTCACAAGAAACCGAGTTGAAGAAAGGAGCTCAGGGTCACTGTAATTCACAAACCTGCAGAGTTATAAATGACAGCTATCGTCCAAAAATATACTGAAGTAAGGCTGCCAAGAGGACTTGAAAGCGGGGCAGAATTGCAGGAAACCGATTTCAGGAGGTAGACTGGAATTGCATTTAAAGCATAGGAAAAGAGGCAGAACGTGCACAATGATGCACTTGGACAAAAAGGGCGTATGCGTTTTTTCCTGAATATATTCAGGAAAAAATGCATACGCCCTTTTTGGCCAACCAAGCAAGCTTGCAAAGGAAATCTGCACTACAATGAAGTCTCACTTCCCCCCGAACAAAAGGGCCATCTGAAAAAAGTGTAAAATCCAGAAAGGCAGGACAGGCCATGGAGAACTGGGAGCCTTGTTATGCTGATGGGCGGGATGTGAATTGCCAACAGCCACTCAGGAGAAGTGTATGGTGTTTCCTGAAACATCTAAAAAACAAAGCAACAGAGCCTAGGGCACTTCCACTTATGGTCCTATAGCTTAGGGAAATTAAAATCAAAAAGACACAGCCACCCCAAAGTTTGGGACGGCTCTGTTTACAAGAACCTCATTTACGGTACAAGTTCAATATCGCAGAAAGTGAGAAATGGATAAACAAGAAGTGGTACTTACGTACAATGCAATATCACTCAGCAATGAAATCTATGTCATCAGGCCCGTAGCAGCATAATGAGTGGATTCAGGTATGATGATTCTAACTGAAATAAGTCACACAGAAAAAGAAACATCATAAGATATCACTAATACACGGAATGTAAACTTGGCTACACAGGAACTGCATTACAAAACAGAACAGGGTCTCAAATGTAGAAAACCAACTTATGCTTGCTTAAGGGGAAAGGTGAGTTGGGGTGTTGCATAAAACCAGAGATTGAAATGAGCACAGATAAAGTTCCTTAAGCCAAATATGTAATAGACAAGAACTACTCCTTGCTCAACGAAATGGGCTCAACACCCCATATTGAACGCCTAAGAATGTAGCTGACTAGTAAGTATCTTAAAACTTATTGATTGCTATGTCTCCAAAAGAGAATCAAGCGTGCGTACAGTGGCAAAAACGCAGCAGTGATAGGATTGGAGAGGTTCGGTGAGCAAATGAAGACCCTTTGAAGTCATATTGCATGGTACCCATTCCTCGGGTTTCAACTCTCCAGGTTTAAGGGATTCTTCCTTCAGCTAAAACATGCATGTGGAACCCAGAGTATGATCAACCGTGTGATCGGGCGATGTGTTCCAATATGTCTCAGTTCTCGTCCCCTGGTAATCGGTTGCAAAATTCCAGATGCTTTACTAACACTCTCCCGACTTGGAGAGTCAGTGCCTTTAACCTCCTGTTTGCCCCAGTTTGCAATTTCTGTGGAAGATGAACAGGAATAGGGAGAACCAATGAGAGACTAGCTGGAGGTGTCTGGACGGGCAAATTTAACTCTCATTTCCCACGAGGAAGAGGAATTAACCAAAGGCTCAGCGTGCCGTGCCGGAACCAGATTAGGGCCTGAAGCAATCCTGCGGTGTTGCGGCCAGCTCACAAGAAAGCGAGTTGAAGAAAGGAGCTCAGGGGCACTGTAATTCACAAACCTGCAGAGTTATAAATGACAGCTATCGTCCAAAAATATACTGAAGTAAGCCTGCCAAGAGGACTTGAAAGCGGGGCAGAATTGCAGGAAACCGATTTCAGGAGGTAGACTGGAATTGCATTTAAAGCATAGGAAAAGAGGCAGAACGTGCACAATGATGCACTTGGCCAAAAAGGGCGTATGCGTTTTTTCTTGAATATATTCAGGAAAAAACGCATACGCACTTTTTGGCCAACCAAGCAAGCTTGCAAAGGAAATCTGCACTACAATGAAGTCTCACTTCCCCCTGGTCAAAAGGGCCATCTGAAAAAAGTGTAAAATCCAGAAAGGCAGGACAGGCCATGGAGAACTGGGAGCCTTGTTATGCTGATGGGCGGGATGTAAATTGCCAACAGCCACTGGGGAGAAGTGTGTGGTGTTTCCTGAAACATCTAAAAAACAAAGCAACAGAGCCTAGGGCACTTCCACTTATGGTCCTATAGCTTAGGGAAATTAAAATCAAAAAGACACAGCCACCCCTAAGTTTGGGACGGCTCTGCTTACAAGAAAATCGTTTATGGGACAAGTTCAATATCGCAGAAAGTGAAAACTGGATAAAGAAGTTGTGGTACTTACGTACAATGCAATATCACTCAGCAATGAAATCTGTCATCAGACACGTAGCAGCATAATGAGTGGATTCAAGTATGATGATTCTAACTGAAATAAGTCACACAGAAAAAGAAACATCATAAGATATCACTAATACACGGAATCTAAACTTGGCTACACAGGAACTGGATTACAAAACAGAACAGAGTCTCAAATTTAGAAAACCAACTTATGCTTGCTTAAGGGGAAAGGTGAGTTGGGGTGCTGCATAAAACCAGAGATTGAAATGAGCACAGATAAAGTTCCTTAAGCCAAATATGTAATACACAAGAGCTACTCCTTGCTCAACGAAATGGACTCAACACCTCATATTAAACGCCTAAGAATGTACCTGACTAGTAAGTATCTTAAAAGCTATGGATTGCTATGTCTCCGAAAGAGAATCAAGCGTGTGTACAGGGGCATAAACCCAGCAGTGATAGGATTGGAGAGGTTCGGTGAGCAAATGAAGACCCTTTGAAGTCATATTGCATGGTACCCATTCCACGGGTCTCAACTCTCTAGGTTTAAGGGATTCTTCCTTCAGCTAAAACATGCATGTGGAACGCAGAGTATGATCAACCGTGTGATCGGGAGACGTGTTCCAATATGTCTCAGTTCTCGTCCCCTGGTTCTCGGGTGCAACATTCCAGACGCTTTACTAACACTCTCCCGACTTGGAGAGTCAGTGCATTTAACCTCCTGATTGGCCCAGTTTGCAATTTCTGCGGAAGATGAACAGGAATAGGGAGGACCAATGAGAGACTAGCTGGAGGTGTCTGGACGGGCAAATTTAACTCTCATTTCCCACCAGGAAGAGAAATTAACAAAAGGCTCAGCGTGCCATGCCGGAACCAGATTAGGGCCTGAAGCAATCCTGCGGTGTTGCGGCCAGCTCACAAGAAAGTGAGTTGAAGAAAGGAGCTCAGGGGCACTGTAATTCACAAACCTGCAGAGTTATAAATGACAGCTATCGTCCAAAAATATACTGAAGTAAGGCTGCCAAGAGTACTTGAATGCCGGGCAGAATTGCAGGAAACCGATTTCAGGAGGTAGACTGGAATTGCATTTAAAGCATAGGAAAGGGGCAGAACGTCGACAATGATGCACTTGGCCAAAAAGGGCGTATGCGTTTTTTCCTGAATATATTCAGGAAAAAAACGCGTACGCGCTTTTTGGCCAATCAGGCAAGCTTGCAAAGGAAATCTGCACTACAATGAAGTCTCACTTCCCCCCCGTCAAAAGGGCCATTTGAAAAAAGTGTAAAATCCAGAAAGTCAGGACAGGCCATGGAGAACTGGGAGCCTTGTTATGCTGATGGGCGGGATGTAAATTGCCAACAGCCACTGGGGAGAATTGTGTGGTGTTTCCTGAAACATCTAAAAAACAAAGCAACAGAGCCTAGGGCACTTCCACTTATGGTCCTATGGCTTAGGGAAATTAAAATAAAAAAGACACAGCCACCCCAAAGTTTGGGACGGCTCTGTTCACAAGAACCTTGTTTACGGTACAAGTTCAATATCGCAGAAAGTGAAAAATGGATAAAGAATTTGTGGTACTTACATACAACGCAATATCACTCAGCAATGAAATCTATGTCATCAGGCCCATAGCAGCATAATGAGTGGATTCAGTTATGATGATTCTAACTGAAATAAGTCACACAGAAAAAGAAACTTCATAAGATATCACTAATACATGGAATGTAAACTTGCTACACAGGAACTGAATTACAAAACAGAATAAGGTCTCAAATTTAGAAAACCAACTTATGCTTGCTTAAGGGGAAAGGTGAGTTGGGGTGCTGCATAAAAACAGAGATTGAAATGAGCACAGATAAAGTTCCTTAAGCCAAATATGTAACAGAGAAGAGCTACTCGTTGCTCAACGAAATGGACTCAACACCCCATATTAAACGCCTAAGAATGTACCTGACTAGTAAGTATCTTAAAACCTATGGATTGCTATGTCTCCGAAAGAGAATCAAGCATGTGTACAGGGGCATAAACGCAGCAGTGATAGCATTGGAGAGGTTCAGTGAGCAAATGAAGACCCTTTGAAGTCATATTGCATGGTACCTATTCCACGGGTCTCAACTCTCCAGGTTTAAGGGATTTTTCCTTCAGCTAAAACATACATGTGGAACCCAGAGAATGATCAACCGTGTGATCGGGAGACGTGTTCAAATATGTGTCAGTTTTCGTTTCTGGTACTCGGGTGCAACATTCCAGACGCTTTACTAACACTCTCCCGACTTGGAGAGTCAGTGCCTTTAACCTCCTGTTTGGCCCAGTTTGCAATTTCTGCGGAAGATGAACACGAATAGGGAGAACCAATGAGACACTAGCTGGAGGTGTCTGGACGGGCAAATTTAACTCTCATTTCCCACCAGGAAGAGGAATTAACCAAAGGCTCAGCGTGCCGTGACGGAACCAGATTAGGACCTGAAGCAATCTTGCGGTGTTGCGGCCAGCTAACAAGAAATCAAGTTGAAGAAAGGAGCTCAGGGGCACTGTAATTCACAAACCTGCAGAGTTATAAATGACAGCTATCGTCCAAAAATATACTGAAGTAAGGCTGCCAAGAGGACTTGAAAGCAGGGCAGAATTGCAGGAAACCGATTTCAGGAGGTAGTCTTGAATTGCATTTAAAGCATAGGAAAAGAGGCAGAACGTCGACAATGATGCACTTGGGCAAAAAGGGCGTATGCGTTTTTTCCTGAATATATTCAGGAAAAAACGCATACGCGCTTTTTGGACAACCAAGCAAGCTTGCAAAGGTAATCTGCACTACAATGAAGTCTCACTTCCCCCCGGTCAAAAGGGCCATCTGAAAAAAGTGTAAAATCCAGAAAGGCAGGACAGGCCATGGAGAACTGGGAGCCTTGTTATGCTGATGGGCGGGATGTAAATTGCCAACAGCCACTCGGGAGAAGTGTATGGTGTTTCCTGAAATATCTAAAAAACAAAGCAACAGAGCCTAGGGCACTTCCACTTATGGTCCTATGGCTTAGGGAAATTAAAATCAAAAAGACACAGCCACCCCAATCTTTGGGACGTCTCTGTTTATAAGAACCTCGTTTACAGTACAAGTTCAATATCGCAGAAAGTGAGACATGGATAAACAAGAAGTGGTACTTACGTACAATGCAATATCACTCAGCAATGAAATCTATGTCATCAGGCCCATAGCAGCATAATGAGTGGATTCAGGTATGATGATTCTAACTGAAATAAGTCACACAGAAAAAGAAACATCATAAGATATCACTAATACACGGAATGTAAACTTGGCTACACAGGAACTGGATTACAAAACAGAACAGGGTCTCAAATTTAGAAAACAAACTTATGCTTGCTTAAGGGGAAAGGTGAGTTGGGGTGCTGCATAAAACCAGAGATTGAAATGAGCACAGATAAAGTTCCTTAAGCCAAATATGGAATAGACAAGAGCTACTCCTTGCTAAACGAAATAGACTCAACACCACATATTAAACACCTAAGAATGTACCTGACTAGTAAGTATCTTAAAAGCTATGGATTGCTATGTCTCCAAAAGAGAATCAACCGTGTGTACAGGGGCATAAACGCAGCAGTGATAGGATTGGAGAGGTTCGGTGAGCAAATGAAGACCCTTTGAAGTCATATTGCATGGTACCCATTCCACGGGTCTCAACTCTCCAGGTTTAAGGGATTCTTCCTTCAGCTAAAACATGCATGTGGAACCCAGAGTATGATCAACCGTGTGATCGGGAGACGTGTTCAAATATGTCTCATTTCTCGTCACATGGTACTCGGGTGCAACATTCCAGATGCTTTACTAACACTCTCCCGACTTGGAGAGTCAGTGCCTTTAACCTCCTGTTTGGCCCAGTTTGCAAATTCTGCGGAAGATGTACTGGAATAGGGAGAACCAATGAGAGACTAGCTGGAGGTGTCTGGACGGGCAAATTTAACTCTCATTTCCCACCAGGAAGAGGAATTATCCAAACGCTCAGCGTGCCGTGCCGGAACCAGATTAGGGCCTGAAGCAATCCTGCGGTGCTGCGGCCAGGTCACAAGAAAGCGAGTTGAACAAAGGAGCTCAGGGGCACTGTAATTCACAAACCTGCAGATTTATAAATGACAGTTATCGTCCAAAAATATACTAAAGTAAGGCTGACAACAGGACTTGAAAGCAGGGCAGAATTGCAGGAAACCGATTTCAGGAGGCAGACTGGAATTGCATTTAAAGCATAGGAAATGAGGCAGAACGTCCACAATGATGCACTTGGCCAAAAAGGGCGTATGCGTTTTTTCCTGAATATATTCAGGAAAAAAAGCATACGCACTTTTTGGCCAACCAAGCAAGCTTGCAAAGGAAATCTGCACTACAATGAAGTCTCACTTCCCCCCATCAAATGGGCCATCTGAAAAAAGTGTAAAATCCAGAAAGGCAGGACAGGCCATGGAGAACTGGGAGCCTTGTTATGCTGATGGGCGGGATGTAAATTTCCAACAGTCACTCCGGATAATTGTATGGTGTTTCCTGAAACATCTAGAAAACAAAGCAACAGAGCCTAGGGCACTTCCACTTATGGTCCTACAGCTTAGGGAAATTAAAATCAAAAAGACACAGCCACCCAAAAGTTTGGGACAGCTCTGTTTATAAGAACCTCGTTTACAGTACAAGTTCAATATCGCAGAAAGTGAAAAATGTATAAAGAAGTTGTGGTACTTACGTACAATGCAATATCACTCAGCAATGAAATCTATGTCATCAGGCCCGTAGCAGCATAATGAGTGGATTCAGGTATGATGATTCTAACTGAAATAAGTCACACAGAAAATGAAACATCATAAGATATCACTAATACACGGAATGTAAACTTGGCTACACAGGCACTGGATTACAAAACAGAACAGGGTCTCAAATGTAGAAAAGCAACTTATGCTTGCTTAAGGGGAAAAGTGAGTTGGGGTGCTGCATAAAACCAGAGATTCAAATGAGCACAGATAAAGTTCCGTAAGCCAAATATGTAATAGACAAGAGCTACTCCTTGCTCAACGAAATGGACTCAAAACCCCATATTAAACGCCTAATAATGTACCTGACTAGTAAGTATCTTAAAACCTATGGATTGCTATGTCTCTGAAAGTGAATCAAGCATGTGTACAGGGCCATAAACGCAGCAGTGATAGGATTGGAGAGGTTCGGTGAGCAAATGAAGACCCTTTGAAGTCATATTGCATGGTACCCATTCCACGGGTCTCAACTCTCCAGGTTTAAGGGATTCTTCCTTCAGCTAAACATGCATTTGCAACCCAGACTGTGATCAACCGTGTGATCATGAGTCATGTTCAAATATGTCTCAGTTCTCGTCCCCTGGTACTCGCGTGCAACATTCTAGACACTTTACTAACACTCTCCCGACTTGGAGAGTCAGTGCCTTTAACCTCCTGTTTGGCCAATTTTGCAATTTCTGTGGAAGATAAACAGGAATAGGGAGAACCAATGAGTGACTAGCTGGAGATGTCTGGACGGGAAAATTTAACTCTCATTTCCCACCAGGAAGAGGAATTAACCAAAGGCTCAGCATGCCGTGCCGGAACCAGATTAGGGCCTGAAGCAATCCTGCGGTGTTGCGGCTAGCTCACAAGAAAGCGAGTTGAAGAAAGGAGCTCAGGGGCACTGTAATTCACAAACCTGCAGAGTTATAAATGACAGCTATCGTACAAAAATATACTGAAGTAAGGCTGCCAAGAGGACTTGAAAGCGGGGCAGAATTGCAGGAAACCGATTTCAGGAGGTAGACTGGAATTGCATTTAAAGCATAGGAAAAGTGGCAGAACGTCGAGAATGATGCACTAGGCCAAAAAGGGCGTATGCGTTTTTTCCTGAATATATTCAGGAAAAAACGCATACGCCCTTTTTGGCCAACCAAGCAATCTTGCAAAGGAAATCTGCACTACAATGAAGTCTCACTTCCCCCGGGTCAAAAGGGCCATCTGAAAAAGTGTAAAATCCAAAAAGGCAGGACAGGCCATGGAGAACTGGGAGCCTTGTTATGCTGATGGGCGGGATGTAAATTGCCAACAGCCACTCAGGAGAAGTGTATGGTGTTTCCTGAAACATCGAAAAAACAAAGCAACAGAGCCTAGGGCAGTTCCACTTATGGTCCTATAGCTTAGGGAAATTGAAATCAAAAAGACACAGCCACCCCAAAGTTTGGGACAGCTCTGTTTACAAGAACCTCGTTTATGGTACAAGTACAATATCGCAGAAAGTGAAAACTGGATAAAGAAGTTCTGGTACTTACGTACAATGCAATATCAATCAGCAATGAAATCTATGTCATCAGGCCTGTAAAGCATAGAGTGGATTCAGGTATGATGATTCTAACTGAAATAAGTCACACAGAAAAAGAAACATCATAAGATAACACTAATACACGGAGTGTAAACTTGGCTACACAGGAACTGGATTACAAAACAGAACAGGGTCTCAAATTTAGAAAACCAACTTATGCTTGCTTAAGGGGAAAGATGAGTTGGGGTGCTGCATAAAACCAGAGATTGAAATGAGCACAGATAAAGTTCCTTAAGCCAAATATGTAACAGACAAGAGCTACTCCTTGCTCAACGAAATGGACTCAACACCCCATATTAAACGCCTAAGAATGTACCTGACTAGTAAGTATCTTAAAACCTATGGATTGCTTTGTCTCCGAAACAGAACCAAGTGTGTGTACAGGGGCATAAACGCAGCAGTGATAGGATTGGAGAGGTTCGGTGAGCAAATGAAGACCCTTTGAAGTCACATTGCATGGTACCCATTCCACGGGTCTCAACTCTCCAGGTTTAAGGGATTTTTCCTTCAGCTAAAACATGCATGTGGAACACAGAGTATGATCAACCATGTGATCGGGAGACGTGTTCAAATATGTCTCAGTTCTCGTACCCTGGTACTCGGGTGCAACATTCCAAACGCTTTATTAACACTCTCCCAACTTGGAGAGACAGTGCCTTTAACCTCCTGTTTGGCCCAGTTTGCAATTTCTGCGGAAGATGAACAGGAATAGGGAGAACCAATGAGAGACTAGCCGGAGGTGTCTGGACGGGCAAATTTAACTCTCATTTCCCACCAGGAAGAGGAATTAACCAAAGGCTCAGCGTGCCATGCCGGAACCAGATTAGGGCCTGAAGCAATCCTGCGCTGTTGTGGCCAGCTCACAAGAAAGCGAGTTGAAGAAAGGAGCTCAGGGGCACTGTAATTCACAAACCTGCAGAGTTATAAATGACAGCTATCATCCAAAAATATACTGAAGTAAGGCTGCCAAGAGGACTTGAAAGCCGGGCAGAATTCCAGGAAACCGATTTCAGGAGGTAGACTGGAATTGCATTTACAGCATAGGAAAAGAGGCAGAACGTCCAAAATGATGCACTTGGCCAAAAAGGGTGTATGAGTTTTTTCCTGAATATATTCAGGAAAAAACGCTTACGCACTTTTTGGCCAACCAAGCAAGCTTGCAAAGGAAATCTGCACTACAATGAAGTCTCACTTCCCCCCGGTGAAAAGGGCCATCTGAAAAAAGTGTAAAATCCAGAAAGACAGGACAGGCCATGGAGAACTGGGAGCCTTGTTATGCTGATGGGCGGGATGTAAATTGCCAACAGCCACTCGGGAGAAGTGTATGGTGTTTCCTGAAACATCTAAAAAACAAAGCAACAGAGCCTAGGGCACTTCCACTTATGGTCCTATAGCTTAGGGAAATTAACATCAAAAAGACACAGCCACCCCAAAGTTTGGGATGGCTCTGTTTACAAGAACCTCGTTTACGGTACATAATCAATATCGCAGAAAGTGAAAAATGGATAAAGAAGTTGTGGTACTTAGGTACAATGCAATATCACTCAGCAATGAAATCTATGTCATCAGGCCCGTAGCAGCATAATGAGTGGATCCAGGTATGATGATTCTAACTGAAATAAGTCACACAGAAAAAGAAACATCGTAAGATATCACTAATACACGGAATGTAAACTTGGCTACACAGGAACTGAATTACAAAACAGAACAGGGTCTCAAATTTAGAAAACCAACTTATGCTTGCTTAAGGGGAAAGGTGAGTTGGGGTGCTGCATAAAACCAGAGATTGAAATGAGCACAGATAAAGTTCCTTAATCAAATATGTAATAGAGAAGAGCTACTCGTTGCTCAACGAAATGGACTCAACACCCCATATTAAACGCCTAAGAATGTACCTGACTAGTAAGTATCTTAAAACCTATGGATTGCTATGTCTCCGAAAGAGAATCAAGCGTGTGTACAGGGGCATAAATGCAGCAGTGATAGTATTGGAGAGGTTCTGTGAGCAAATGAAGACGCTTTGAAATCATATTGCATGGTACCCATTCCACGGGTCTCAACTCTCAAGGTTTAAGGGATTCTTCCTTCAGCTAAAACATGCATGTGGAACCCAGAGTATGATCAACCGTGTGATCGGGAGACGTGTTCAAATATGTCTCAGTTCTCGTCACCTGGTACTCGGGTGCAACATTCCAGACGCTTTACTAACACTCTCCCGACTTGGAGAGTCAGTGCCTTTAACCTGCTGTTTGACTCAGTTTGCAATTTCTGTGGAAGATGAACAGGAATAGGGAGAACCAATGAGAGACTAGCTGGAGGTTTCTGGACGGGCAAATTTAACTCTCATTTCCCACCAGATAGACGAATTAACCAAAGGCTCAGCATGCCGTGCCGGAACCAGATTAGGGCCTGAAGCAATCCTGCGGTGTTGCGGCCAGCTTACAAGAAAGCGAGTTGAAGAAAGGAGCTCAGGGGCACTGTAATTCACAACCCTGCACAGTTATAAATGACAGCTATCGTCCAAAAATATACGAAGTAAGGCTGCCAATTGTCCTTGAATGCGGTGCAGAAATGCAGGAAACCGATTTCAGGAGGTAGACTGGAATTGCATTTAAAGCATAGGAAAAGAGGCAGAACGTCGACAATGATGCACTTGGCCAAAAAGGGCATATGCGTTTTTTCCTGAATATATTCAGGATAAAACGCATACGCACTTTTAGGCCAACCAAGCAAGCTTGCAAAGGGAATCTGCACTATAATGAAGTCTCACTTCCCCCCGGTCAAAAGGGCCATCTGAAAAAAGTGTAAAATCCAGAAAGGCAGGACAGGCCATGGAGAACTGGGAGCCTTGTTATGCTGATGGGTGGGATGTAAATTGCCAACAGCCACTCGAGAGAAGTGTATGGTGCTTCCTGAAACATCTAAAAAACAGAGGACCACAGCCTAGGGCACTTCCACTTATGGTCCTATAGCTTAGGGAAATTAAAATCAAAAAGACACAGCCACCCCAAAGTTTGGGATGGCTCTGTTTACAAGAACCTCGTTTACTGTACAAGTTCAATATCGCAGAAAGCAAAAAATGGATAAAGAAGTTGTGGTACTTACGTACAATACAATATCACTCAGCAATGAAATCTATGTCATCAGGCCCGTAGCAGCATAATGAGGGGATTCAGCTATGATGATTCTAACTGAAATAAGTCACACAGAAAAAGAAACATCATAAGATATCACTAATACATGGAATGTAAACTTGGCTACACAGGAACTGAATTACATAACAGAACAGCATCTCAAATATAGAAAACCAACTTATGCTTGCTTAAGGGGAAAGGTGAGTGGGGTGCTGCATAAAACCAGAGATTGAAATGAGCACAGATAAAGTTCCTTAAGCCAAATATGTAATAGACAAGAGCTACTCCTTGCTCAACGAAATGGACTCAAAACCCCATAATAAACGCCTAATAATGTACCTGAGTAGTAAGTATCTTAAAACCTATGGATTGCTATGTTTCTGAAAGTGAATCAATCGTGAGTACAGGGGCATAAACGCAGCAGTGATAGGATTGCAGAGTTTTGGTGAGCAAATGAACACCCTTTGAAGTCGTATTTTATGGTAACCATTACACGGGTCTCAACTCTCCAGGTTTAAGGGATTCTCCCTTCACCTAAAACATGCATGTGGAACCCAGAGTATGATCAACCATGTGATCGGGAGACGTGTTGAAATATGTCTCAGTTCTCGTCCCCTGGTACTCGGGTGCAACATTCCAGATGCTTTACTAACACTCTCCCGACTTGGAGAGTCAGTGCCTTTAACCTCCTGTTTGGCCCAGTTTGAAATTTCTGTGGAGGATGAACAGGTATAGGGAGAACCAATGAGAGACTAGCCGGAGGTGTCTGGACGGGCAAATTTAACTCTCATTTCCCACCAGGAAGAGGAATTAACCAAAGGCTCAGCGTGCCATGCCGGAACCAGATTAGGGCCTGAAGCAATCCTGCGGTGTTGTGGCCAGCTCACAAGAAAGCGAGTTGAAGAAAGGAGCTCAGGGGCACTGTAATTCACAAACCTGCAGAGTTATAAATGACAGCTATCATCCAAAAATATACTGAAATAAGGCTGCCAAGAGGACTTGAAAGCCGGGCAGAATTCCAGGAAACCGATTTCAGGAGGTAGACTGGAATTGCATTTAAAGCATAGGAAAAGAGGCAGAACGTCCAAAATGATGCACTTGGCCAAAAAGGGTGTATGAGTTTTTTCCTGAATATATTCAGGAAAAAACGCTTACGCACTTTTTGGCCAACCAAGCAAGCTTGCAAAGGAAATCTGCACTACAATGAAGTCTCACTTCCCCCCGGTGAAAAGGGCCATCTGAAAAAAGTGTAAAATCCAGAAAGGCAGGACAGGCCATGGAGAACTGGGAGCCTTGTTATGCTGATGGGCGGGATGTAAATTGCCAACAGCCACTCGGGAGAAGTGTATGGTGTTTCCTGAAACATCTAAAAAACAAAGCAACAGAGCCTAGGGCACTTCCACTTATGGTCCTATAGCTTAGGGAAATTAAAATCAAAAAGACACAGCCACCCCAAAGTTTGGGATGGCTCTGTTTACAAGAACCTCGTTTACGGTACAAGTTCAATATCACATAAAGCGAAAAATAGATAAAGAAGTTGTGGTACTTACGTACAATGCAATATCACTCAACAATGAAATCTATGTCATCAGGCCCGTAGAAGCATAGAGTGGATTCAGGTATGATGATTCTAACTGAAATAAGTCACACAGAATAAGAAACATCATAAGATATCACTAATACACGGAATGTAAACTTGGCTACACAGGACTGGATTACAAAACAGAACAGAGTCTCAAATTTAGAAAACCAACTTATGCTTGCTTAAGGGGAAAGGTGAGTTGGGGTGCTGCATAAAACCAGAGATTGAAATGAGCACAGATAAAGTTCCTTAAGCCAAATATGGAATAGACAAGAGCTACTCCTTGCTCAACGAAATGGACTCAAAACCCCATATTAAACGCCTAATAATGTACCTGAGTAGTAAGTATCTTAAAACCTATGGATTGCTATGTTTCTGAAAGTGAATCAATCGTGAGTACAGGGGCATAAACGCAGCAGTGATAGGATTGGAGAGTTTTGGTGAGCAAATGAAGACCCTTTGAAGTCGTATTTTATGGTAACCATTACACGGGTCTCAACTCTCCAGGTTTAAGGGATTCTTCCTTCAGCTAAAACATGCATGTGGAACCCAGAGTATGATCAACCGTGTGATCGGGAGACGTGTTGAAATATGTCTCAGTTCTCGTCCCTGGTACTCGGGTGCAACATTCCAGATGCTTTACTAACACTCTCCCGACTTGGAGAGTCAGTGCCTTTAACCTCCTGTTTGGCCCAGTTTGCAAATTCCGCGGAAGATGAACAGGTATAGGGAGAACCAATGAGAGACTAGCTGGAGGTGTCTGGACGGGCAAATTTAACTCTCATTTCCCACCAGGAAGAGGAATTAACCAAATGCTCAGCGTGACTTGCCGGAACCAGTTTAGGGCCTGAAGCTATCCTGCGGTGTTGCGGCCAGCTCACAAGAAAGCGAGTTGAAGAAAGGAGCTCAGGGGCACTGTAATTCACAAACCTGCAGAGTTATAAATGACAGCTATCGTCCAAAAATATACTGAAGTAAGGCTGCCAAGAGGACTTGAAAGCGGGGCAGAATTGCAGGAAACCGATTTCAGGAGGTAGACTGGAATTGCATTTAAAACATAGGAAAAGAGGCAGAAAGTCGACAATGATGCACTTGGCCAAAAAGGGCGTATGCGTTTTTTCCTGAATATATTCAGGAAAAAAACGCATACGCCCTTTTTGGCCAACCAAGCAAGCTTGCAAGGGAAATCTGCACTACAATGAAGTCTCACTTCCCCCGGGTCAAAAGGGCCATCTGAAAAAAGTGTAAAATCCAGAAAGGCAGGACAGGCCATGGAGAACTGGGAGCCTTGTTATGCTGATGGGCGGGATGTAAATTGCCAACAGCCACTCGGGAGAAGTGTATGGTGTTTCCTGAAACATCTAAAAAACAAAGCAACAGAGCCTAGTGCACTTCCACTTATGGTCCTATAGCTTAGGGAAATTAACATCAAAAAGACACAGCCACCCCAAAGTTTGGGATGGCTCTGTTTACAAGAACCTCGTTTACGGTACATAATCAATATCGCAGAAAGTGAAAAATGGATAAAGAAGTTGTGGTACTTAGGTACAATGCAATATCACTCAGCAATGAAATCTATGTCATCAGGCCCGTAGCAGCATAATGAGTGGATCCAGGTATGATGATTCTAACTGAAATAAGTCACACAGAAAAAGAAACATCGTAAGATATCACTAATACACGGAATGTAAACTTGGCTACACAGGAACTGAATTACAAAACAGAACAGGGTCTCAAATTTAGAAAACCAACTTATGCTTGCTTAAGGGGAAAGGTGAGTTGGGGTGCTGCATAAAACCAGAGATTGAAATGAGCACAGATAAAGTTCCTTAATCAAATATGTAATAGAGAAGAGCTACTCGTTGCTCAACGAAATGGACTCAACACCCCATATTAAACGCCTAAGAATGTACCTGACTAGTAAGTATCTTAAAACCTATGGATTGCTATGTCTCCGAAAGAGAATCAAGCGTGTGTACAGGGGCATAAATGCAGCAGTGATAGTATTGGAGAGGTTCTGTGAGCAAATGAAGACGCTTTGAAATCATATTGCATGGTACCCATTCCACGGGTCTCAACTCTCAAGGTTTAAGGGATTCTTCCTTCAGCTAAAACATGCATGTGGAACCCAGAGTATGATCAACCGTGTGATCGGGAGACGTGTTCAAATATGTCTCAGTTCTCGTCACCTGGTACTCGGGTGCAACATTCCAGACGCTTTACTAACACTCTCCCGACTTGGAGAGTCAGTGCCTTTAACCTGCTGTTTGACTCAGTTTGCAATTTCTGTGGAAGATGAACAGGAATAGGGAGAACCAATGAGAGACTAGCTGGAGGTTTCTGGACGGGCAAATTTAACTCTCATTTCCCACCAGATAGACGAATTAACCAAAGGCTCAGCATGCCGTGCCGGAACCAGATTAGGGCCTGAAGCAATCCTGCGGTGTTGCGGCCAGCTTACAAGAAAGCGAGTTGAAGAAAGGAGCTCAGGGGCACTGTAATTCACAACCCTGCACAGTTATAAATGACAGCTATCGTCCAAAAATATACGAAGTAAGGCTGCCAATTGTCCTTGAATGCGGTGCAGAAATGCAGGAAACCGATTTCAGGAGGTAGACTGGAATTGCATTTAAAGCATAGGAAAAGAGGCAGAACGTCGACAATGATGCACTTGGCCAAAAAGGGCATATGCGTTTTTTCCTGAATATATTCAGGATAAAACGCATACGCACTTTTAGGCCAACCAAGCAAGCTTGCAAAGGGAATCTGCACTATAATGAAGTCTCACTTCCCCCCGGTCAAAAGGGCCATCTGAAAAAAGTGTAAAATCCAGAAAGGCAGGACAGGCCATGGAGAACTGGGAGCCTTGTTATGCTGATGGGTGGGATGTAAATTGCCAACAGCCACTCGAGAGAAGTGTATGGTGCTTCCTGAAACATCTAAAAAACAGAGGACCACAGCCTAGGGCACTTCCACTTATGGTCCTATAGCTTAGGGAAATTAAAATCAAAAAGACACAGCCACCCCAAAGTTTGGGATGGCTCTGTTTACAAGAACCTCGTTTACTGTACAAGTTCAATATCGCAGAAAGCAAAAAATGGATAAAGAAGTTGTGGTACTTACGTACAATACAATATCACTCAGCAATGAAATCTATGTCATCAGGCCCGTAGCAGCATAATGAGGGGATTCAGCTATGATGATTCTAACTGAAATAAGTCACACAGAAAAAGAAACATCATAAGATATCACTAATACATGGAATGTAAACTTGGCTACACAGGAACTGAATTACATAACAGAACAGCGTCTCAAATATAGAAAACCAACTTATGCTTGCTTAAGGGGAAAGGTGAGTGGGGTGCTGCATAAAACCAGAGATTGAAATGAGCACAGATAAAGTTCCTTAAGCCAAATATGTAATAGACAAGAGCTACTCCTTGCTCAACGAAATGGACTCAAAACCCCATATTAAACGCCTAATAATGTACCTGAGTAGTAAGTATCTTAAAACCTATGGATTGCTATGTTTCTGAAAGTGAATCAATCGTGAGTACAGGGGCATAAACGCAGCAGTGATAGGATTGCAGAGTTTTGGTGAGCAAATGAACACCCTTTGAAGTCGTATTTTATGGTAACCATTACACGGGTCTCAACTCTCCAGGTTTAAGGGATTCTCCCTTCACCTAAAACATGCATGTGGAACCCAGAGTATGATCAACCATGTGATCGGGAGACGTGTTGAAATATGTCTCAGTTCTCGTCCCCTGGTACTCGGGTGCAACATTCCAGATGCTTTACTAACACTCTCCCGACTTGGAGAGTCAGTGCCTTTAACCTCCTGTTTGGCCCAGTTTGAAATTTCTGTGGAGGATGAACAGGTATAGGGAGAACCAATGAGAGACTAGCCGGAGGTGTCTGGACGGGCAAATTTAACTCTCATTTCCCACCAGGAAGAGGAATTAACCAAAGGCTCAGCGTGCCATGCCGGAACCAGATTAGGGCCTGAAGCAATCCTGCGGTGTTGTGGCCAGCTCACAAGAAAGCGAGTTGAAGAAAGGAGCTCAGGGGCACTGTAATTCACAAACCTGCAGAGTTATAAATGACAGCTATCATCCAAAAATATACTGAAGTAAGGCTGCCAAGAGGACTTGAAAGCCGGGCAGAATTCCAGGAAACCGATTTCAGGAGGTAGACTGGAATTGCATTTAAAGCATAGGAAAAGAGGCAGAACGTCCAAAATGATGCACTTGGCCAAAAAGGGTGTATGAGTTTTTTCCTGAATATATTCAGGAAAAAACGCTTACGCACTTTTTGGCCAACCAAGCAAGCTTGCAAAGGAAATCTGCACTACAATGAAGTCTCACTTCCCCCCGGTGAAAAGGGCCATCTGAAAAAAGTGTAAAATCCAGAAAGGCAGGACAGGCCATGGAGAACTGGGAGCCTTGTTATGCTGATGGGCGGGATGTAAATTGCCAACAGCCACTCGGGAGAAGTGTATGGTGTTTCCTGAAACATCTAAAAAACAAAGCAACAGAGCCTAGGGCACTTCCACTTATGGTCCTATAGCTTAGGGAAATTAAAATCAAAAAGACACAGCCACCCCAAAGTTTGGGATGGCTCTGTTTACAAGAACCTCGTTTACGGTACAAGTTCAATATCACATAAAGCGAAAAATAGATAAAGAAGTTGTGGTACTTACGTACAATGCAATATCACTCAACAATGAAATCTATGTCATCAGGCCCGTAGAAGCATAGAGTGGATTCAGGTATGATGATTCTAACTGAAATAAGTCACACAGAATAAGAAACATCATAAGATATCACTAATACACGGAATGTAAACTTGGCTACACAGGACTGGATTACAAAACAGAACAGAGTCTCAAATTTAGAAAACCAACTTATGCTTGCTTAAGGGGAAAGGTGAGTTGGGGTGCTGCATAAAACCAGAGATTGAAATGAGCACAGATAAAGTTCCTTAAGCCAAATATGGAATAGACAAGAGCTACTCCTTGCTCAACGAAATGGACTCAAAACCCCATATTAAACGCCTAATAATGTACCTGAGTAGTAAGTATCTTAAAACCTATGGATTGCTATGTTTCTGAAAGTGAATCAATCGTGAGTACAGGGGCATAAACGCAGCAGTGATAGGATTGGAGAGTTTTGGTGAGGAAATGAAGACCCTTTGAAGTCGTATTTTATGGTAACCATTCCACGGGTCTCAACTCTCCAGGTTTAAGGGATTCTTCCTTCAGCTAAAACATGCATGTGGAACCCAGAGTATGATCAACCGTGTGATCGGGAGACGTGTTGAAATATGTCTCAGTTCTCGTCCCTGGTACTCGGGTGCAACATTCCAGATGCTTTACTAACACTCTCCCGACTTGGAGAGTCAGTGCCTTTAACCTCCTGTTTGGCCCAGTTTGCAAATTCCGCGGAAGATGAACAGGTATAGGGAGAACCAATGAGAGACTAGCTGGAGGTGTCTGGACGGGCAAATTTAACTCTCATTTCCCACCAGGAAGAGGAATTAACCAAATGCTCAGTGTGACTTGCCGGAACCAGTTTAGGGCCTGAAGCTATCCTGCGGTGTTGCGGCCAGCTCACAAGAAAGCGAGTTGAAGAAAGGAGCTCAGGGGCACTGTAATTCACAAACCTGCAGAGTTATAAATGACAGCTATCGTCCAAAAATATACTGAAGTAAGGCTGCCAAGAGGACTTGAAAGCGGGGCAGAATTGCAGGAAACCGATTTCAGGAGGTAGACTGGAATTGCATTTAAAACATAGGAAAAGAGGCAGAAAGTCGACAATGATGCACTTGGCCAAAAAGGGCGTATGCGATTTTCCTGAATATATTCAGGAAAAAAACGCATACGCCCTTTTTGGCCAACCAAGCAAGCTTGCAAGGGAAATCTGCACTACAATGAAGTCTCACTTCCCCCGGGTCAAAAGGGCCATCTGAAAAAAGTGTAAAATCCAGAAAGGCAGGACAGGCCATGGAGAACTGGGAGCCTTGTTATGCTGATGGGCGGGATGTAAATTGCCAACAGCCACTCGGGAGAAGTGTATGGTGTTTCCTGAAACATCCAAAAAACAAAGCAACAGAGCCTAGGGCACTTCCACTTATGGTCCTATAGCTTAGGGAAATTAACATCAAAAAGACACAGCCACCCCAAAGTTTGGGATGGCTCTGTTTACAAGAACCTCGTTTACGGTACATAATCAATATCGCAGAAAGTGAAAAATGGATAAAGAAGTTGTGGTACTTAGGTACAATGCAATATCACTCAGCAATGAAATCTATGTCATCAGGCCCGTAGCAGCATAATGAGTGGATTCAGGTATGATGATTCTAACTGAAATAAGTCACACAGAAAAAGAAACATCGTAAGATATCACTAATACACGGAATGTAAACTTGGCTACACAGGAACTGAATTACAAAACAGAACAGGGTCTCAAATTTAGAAAACCAACTTATGCTTGCTTAAGGGGAAAGGTGAGTTGGGGTGCTGCATAAAACCAGAGATTGAAATGAGCACAGATAAAGTTCCTTAATCAAATATGTAATAGAGAAGAGCTACTCGTTGCTCAACGAAATGGACTCAACACCCCATATTAAACGCCTAAGAATGTACCTGACTAGTAAGTATCTTAAAACCTATGGATTGCTATGTCTCCGAAAGAGAATCAAGCGTGTGTACAGGGGCATAAATGCAGCAGTGATAGTATTGGAGAGGTTCTGTGAGCAAATGAAGACGCTTTGAAATCATATTGCATGGTACCCATTCCACGGGTCTCAACTCTCAAGGTTTAAGGGATTCTTCCTTCAGCTAAAACATGCATGTGGAACCCAGAGTATGATCAACCGTGTGATCGGGAGACGTGTTCAAATATGTCTCAGTTCTCGTCACCTGGTACTCGGGTGCAACATTCCAGACGCTTTACTAACACTCTCCCGACTTGGAGAGTCAGTGCCTTTAACCTGCTGTTTGACTCAGTTTGCAATTTCTGTGGAAGATGAACAGGAATAGGGAGAACCAATGAGAGACTAGCTGGAGGTTTCTGGACGGGCAAATTTAACTCTCATTTCCCACCAGGAAGACGAATTAACCAAAGGCTCAGCATGCCGTGCCGGAACCAGATTAGGGCCTGAAGCAATCCTGCGGTGTTGCGGCCAGCTTACAAGAAAGCGAGTTGAAGAAAGGAGCTCAGGGGCACTGTAATTCACAACCCTGCACAGTTATAAATGACAGCTATCGTCCAAAAATATACGAAGTAAGGCTGCCAATTGTCCTTGAATGCGGTGCAGAAATGCAGGAAACCGATTTCAGGAGGTAGACTGGAATTGCATTTAAAGCATAGGAAAAGAGGCAGAACGTCGACAATGATGCACTTGGCCAAAAAGGGCATATGCGTTTTTTCCTGAATATATTCAGGAAAAAACGCATATGCACTTTTAGGCCATCAAGCAAGCTTGCAAAGGAAATCTGCACTACAAGGAAGTCTCACTTCCCCCTGGTCAAAAGGGCGATCTGCAAAAAGTGTAAAATCCAGAAAGGCAGGACAGGCCATGGAGAACTGGGAGCCTTGTTATGCTGATGGGCGGGATGTAAATTGCAAACAGCCACTCGGGAAAAGTGTATGGTGTTTCCTGAAACATCTATAAACAAAGCAACAGAGCCTAGGGCACTTCCACTTATGGTCCTATAGCTTAGGGAAATTAAAATCAAAAAGACACAGCCACCCCAAAGTTTGGGACGGCTCTGTTTACAAGAAAGTCGTTTACGGTACAAGTTCAATATCGCAGAAAGTGAAAAATGGATAACGAAGTTGTGGTACTTACGTACAATGCAATATCACTCAGCAATGAAATCTATGTCATCAGGCCAATAGCAGCATAATGAGTGGATTCAGCTATGATGATCCTAACTGAAACAAGTCACACAGAAAAGGAAACATCATAAGATATCACTAATACACGGAATGTAAACTTGGCTACACAGGAACTGGATTACAAAGAAGAACAGTGTCTCAAATGTAGAAAACCAACATATGCTTGCTTAAGGGGAAAGGTGAGTTGGGGTGCTGCATAAAGCGGGAGATTGAAATGAGCACAGATAAAGTTCCTTAAGCCAAATATGGAATAGACAAGAGCTACTCCTTGCTCAACAAAATGGACTCAACACCCCATATTAAACGCCTAAGAATGTACCTGACTAGTAAGTATCTTAAAACCTATGGATTGCTATGTCTCCGAAAGAGAATCAAGCGTGTGTACAGGGGCATAAACACAGCAGTGATAGGATTGGAGAGGTTCGGTGAGCAAATGAAGACCCTTTGAAGTCATATTGCATGGTACCCATTCCACGGGTCTCAACTCTCCAGGTTTAAGGGATTCTTCCTTCAGCTAAAACATGCATGTGGAACCCAGAGTATGATCTACCGTGTGATCGGGAGACGTGTTCAAATATGTCTCAGTTTTCCTCCCCTGGTACTCGGGTGCAACATTCCAGATGCTTTACTAACACTCTCCCAACTTGGAGACTCAGTGCCTTTAACCTCTTGATTGGCCCAGTTTGCAATTTCTGTGGAAGATGAACAGGAACAGGGAGAACCAGTTAGAGACTAGCTGGAGGTGTCTGGACGGGCAAATTTAACTCTCATTTCCCACCAGGAAGAGGAATTAACCAAAGGCTCAACGTGCCATGCCGGAACCAGGTTAGGGCCTGAAATAATCCTGCGGTGTTGCAGCCAGCTCACAAGAAAGCGAGTTGAAGAAAGGAGCTCAGGGGCACTGTAATTCACAAACCTGCAGAGTTATAAATGACAGCTATCATCCAAAAATATACTGAAGTAAGGCTGCCAAGAGGACTGGAAACCGGGACAGAATTGCAGGAAACCGATTTCAGGAATTAGACTGGAATTGCATTTAAAGCATAGGAAAAGAGGCAGAACGTGCACAATGATGCACTTGGCCAAAAAGGGCGTATGCGTTTTTTCCTGAATATATTCAGGAAAAAACGCATACGCCCTTTTTGGCCAACCAAACAAGCTTGCAAAGAAATCTGCACTACAATGAAGTCTCACTTCCCCCCGGTCAAAAGGGCCATCTGAAAAAAGTGTAAAATCCAGAAAGGCAGGACAGGCCATGGAGAACTGGGAGCTTTGTTATGCTGATGGGCGGGATGTAAATTGGCAACAGCCACTCGGGAGAAGTGTATGGTGTTTCCTGAAACGTCTAAAAAACAAAGCAACAGAGCCTACGGCACTTCCACTTATGATCCTATAGCTTACGGAAATTAAAATCCAAAAGACACAGCCACCCCAAAGTTTGGGACGGCTCTGTTTACAAGAACCTCGTTTACGGTACAAGTTCAATATCGCAGAAAGTGAAAAATGGTTAAAGAAGTTGTGGTACTTACGTACAATGCAATATCACTCAGCAATGACATCTATGTCATCAGGCCCGTAGCAGCATAATGAGTGGATTCAGGTATGATGATTGTAACTGAAATAAGTCACACAGAAAAAGAAACATCATAAG
Organism: Orcinus orca; assembly: GCF_937001465.1. NCBI lineage: Eukaryota > Metazoa > Chordata > Mammalia > Artiodactyla > Delphinidae > Orcinus > Orcinus orca. Next base: position 371,857 of record NW_026044148.1, read on the forward strand.
ATATCACTAATACACGGAATGTAAACTTGGCTACACAGGAACTGAATTACAAAACAGAACAGGGTCTCAAATTTAGAAAACCAACTTATGCTTGCTTAAGGGGAAAAGTGAGTTGGGGTGCTGCATAAAACCAGAGATTGAAATGAGCACAGATAAAGTTCCTTAAGCCAAATGTGGAATAGACAAGAGCTATTCCTTGCTCAACGAAATGGACTCAACATCCCATATTAAACGCCTAAGAATGTACCTGACTAGTAAGTATCTTAAAACCTATGGATTGCTATGTCTCCGAAAGAGAATCAGGCATGTGTACAGGGGCATAAACGCAGCAGTGATAGGATTGGAGAGGTTCGGTGAGCAAATTAAGACCCTTTGAAGTCATATTGCATGGTACCCATTTCACGGGTCTCAACTCTCCAGGTTTAAGGGATTCTTCCTTTAGCTAAAACATGCATGTGGAACCCAGAGTATGATCAACCGTGTGATCGGGAGATGTGTTCCAATATGTCTCAGTTCTCGTCCCCTGGTACTCGGGTGCAACATTTCAGAAGTTTAACTAACACTCTCCCGACATGGAGAGTCAGTGCCTTTAACCTCCTGTTTGGCCCAGTTTGAAATTTCTGTGGAGGATGAACAGGTATAGGGAGAACCAATGAGAGACTAGCCGGAGGTGTCTGGACGGGCAAATTTAACTCTCATTTCCCACCAGGAAGAGGAATTAACCAAAGGCTCAGCGTGCCATGCCGGAACCAGATTAGGGCCTGAAGCAATCCTGCGCTGTTGTGGCCAGCTCACAAGAAAGCGAGTTGAAGAAAGGAGCTCAGGGGCACTGTAATTCACAAACCTGCAGAGTTATAAATGACAGCTATCATCCAAAAATATACTGAAGTAAGGCTGCCAAGAGGACTTGAAAGCCGGGCAGAATTGCAGGAAACCGATTTCAGGAGGTAGACTGGAATTGCATTTAAAGCATAGGAAAAGAGGCAGAACGTCCAAAATGATGCACTTGGCCAAAAAGGGTGTATGAGTTTTTTCCTGAATATATTCAGGAAAAAACGCTTACGCACTTTTTGGCCAACCAAGCAAGCTTGCAAAGGAAATCTGCACTACAATGAAGTCTCACTTCCCCCCCGTCAAAAGGGCCATCTGAAAAAAGTGTAAAATCCAGAAAGGCAGGACAGGCCATGGAGAACTGGGAGCCTTGTTATGCTGATGGGCGGGATGTAAATTGCCAACAGCCACTCGGGAGAAGTGTACGGTGTTTCCTGAAACATCTAAAAAACAAAGCAACAGAGCCTAGGGCACTTCCACTTATGGTCCTATAGCTTAGGGAAATTAAAATGAAAAAGACACAGCCACCCCAAAGTTTGGGATGGCTCTGTTTACAAGAACCTCGTTTACGGTACAAGTTCAATATCACATAAAGCGAAAAATAGATAAAGAAGTTGTGGTACTTACGTACAATGCAATATCACTCAACAATGAAATCTATGTCATCAGGCCCGTAGAAGCATAGAGTGGATTCAGGTATGATGATTCTAACTGAAATAAGTCACACAGAATAAGAAACATCATAAGATATCACTAATACACGGAATCCAACTTGGCTACACAGGACTGGATTACAAAACAGAACAGAGTCTCAAATTTAGAAAACCAACTTATGCTTGCTTAAGGGGAAAGGTGAGTTGGGGTGCTGCATAAAACCAGAGATTGAAATGAGCACAGATAAAGTTCCTTAAGCCAAATATGTAATAGACAAGAGCTACTCCTTGCTCAACGAAATGGACTCAAAACCCCATATTAAACGCCTAATAATGTACCTGAGTAGTAAGTATCTTAAAACCTATGGATTGCTATGTTTCTGAAAGTGAATCAATCGTGAGTACAGGGGCATAAACGCAGCAGTGATAGGATTGGAGAGTTTTGGTGAGCAAATGAAGACCCTTTGAAGTCGTATTTTATGGTAACCATTACACGGGTCTCAACTCTCCAGGTTTAAGGGATTCTTCCTTCAGCTAAAACATGCATGTGGAACCCAGAGTATGATCAACCGTGTGATCGGGAGACGTGTTGAAATATGTCTCAGTTCTCGTCCCCTGGTACTCGGGTGCAACATTCCAGATGCTTTACTAACACTCTCCCGACTTGGAGAGTCAGTGCCTTTAACCTCCTGTTTGGCCCAGTTTGCAAATTCCGCGAAAGATGAACAGGTATAGGGAGAACCAATGAGAGACTAGCTGAAGGTGTCTGGACGGGCAAATTTAACTCTCATTTCCCACCAGGAAGAGGAATTAACCAAATGCTCAGCGTGCCTTGCCGGAACCAGTTTAGGGCCTGAAGCTATCCTGCGGTGTTGCAGCCAGCTCACAAGAAAGCGAGTTGAAGAAAGGAGCTCAGGGGCACTGTAATTCACAAACCTGCAGAGTTATAAATGACAGCTATCGTCCAAAAATATACTGAAGTAAGGCTGCCAAGAGGACTTGAAAGCGGGGCAGAATTGCAGGAAACCGATTTCAGGAGGTAGACTGGAATTGCATTTAAAACATAGGAAAAGAGGCAGAAAGTCGACAATGATGCACTTGGCCAAAAAGGGCGTATGCGTTTTTTCCTGAATATATTCAGGAAAAAAACGCATACGACCTTTTTGGCCAACCAAGCAAGCTTGCAAGGGAAATCTGCACTACAATGAAGTCTCACTTCCCCCGGGTCAAAAGGGCCATCTGAAAAAAGTGTAAAATCCAGAAAGGCAGGACAGGCCATGGAGAACTGGGAGCCTTGTTATGCTGATGGGCGGGATGTAAATTGCCAACAGCCACTCTGGAGAAGTGTATGGTGTTTCCTGAAACATCTAAAAAACAAAGCAACAGAGCCTAGGGCACTTCCACTTATGGTCCTAGAGCTTAGGGAAATTAAAATCAAAAAGACACAGCCACCCCAAAGTTTGGGATGGCTCTGTTTACAAGAACCTCGTTTACGGTACATAATCAATATCGCAGAAAGTGAAAAATGGATAACGAAGTTGTGGTACTTACGTACAATGCAATATCACTCAGCAATGAAATCTATGTCATCAGGCCAATAGCAGCATAATGAGTGGATTCAGCTATGATGATCCTAACTGAAACAAGTCACACAGAAAAGGAAACATCATAAGATATCACTAACACACGGAATGTAAACTTGGCTACACAGGAACTGGATTACAAAGAAGAACAGTGTCTCAAATGTAGAAAACCAACATATGCTTGCTTAAGGGGAAAGGTGAGTTGGGGTGCTGCATAAAACGGGAGATTGAAATGAGCACAGATAAAGTTCCTTAAGCCAAATATGGAATAGACAAGAGCTACTCCTTGCTCAACAAAATGGACTCAACACCCCATATTAAACGCCTAAGAATGTACCTGACTAGTAAGTATCTTAAAACCTATGGATTGCTATGTCTCCGAAAGAGAATCAAGCGTGTGTACAGGGGCATAAACACAGCAGTGATAGGATTGGAGAGGTTCGGTGAGCAAATGAAGACCCTTTGAAGTCATATTGCATGGTACCCATTCCACGGGTCTCAACTCTCCAGGTTTAATGGATTCTTCCTTCAGCTAAAACATGCATGTGGAACCCAGAGTATGATCTACCGTGTGATCGGGAGACGTCTTCAAATATGTCTCAGTTTTCCTCCCCTGGTACTCGGGTGCAACATTCCAGATGCTTTACTAACACTCTCCCAACTTGGAGACTCAGTGCCTTTAACCTCTTGATTGGCCCAGTTTGCAATTTCTGTGGAAGATGAACAGGAACAGGGAGATCCAGTTAGAGACTAGCTGGAGGTGTCTGGACGGGCAAATTTAACTCTCATTTCCCACCAGGAAGAGGAATTAACCAAAGGCTCAACGTGCCATGCCGGAACCAGGTTAGGGCCTGAAATAATCCTGCGGTGTTGCGGCCAGCTCACAAGAAAGCGAGTTGAAGAAAGGAGCTCAGGGGCACTGTAATTCACAAACCTGCAGAGTTATAAATGACAGCTATCATCCAAAAATATACTGAAGTAAGGCTGCCAAGAGGACTGGAAACCGGGACAGAATTGCAGGAAACCGATTTCAGGAATTAGACTGGAATTGCATTTAAAGCATAGGAAAAGAGGCAGAACGTGCACAATGATGCACTTGGCCAAAAAGGGCGTATGCGTTTTTTCCTGAATATATTCAGGAAAAAACGCATACGCCCTTTTTGGCCAACCAAGCAAGCTTGCAAAGAAATCTGCACTACAATGAAGTCTCACTTCCCCCCGGTCAAAAGGGCCATCTGAAAAAAGTGTAAAATCCAGAAAGGCAGGACAGGCCATGGAGAACTGGGAGCTTTGTTATGCTGATGGGCGGGATGTAAATTGGCAACAGCCACTCGGGAGAAGTGTATGGTGTTTCCTGAAACGTCTAAAAAACAAAGCAACAGAGCCTACGGCACTTCCACTTATGATCCTATAGCTTACGGAAATTAAAATCCAAAAGACACAGCCACCCCAAAGTTTGGGACGGCTCTGTTTACAAGAACCTCGTTTACGGTACAAGTTCAATATCGCAGAAAGTGAAAAATGGATAAAGAACTTGTGGTACTTACGTACAATGCAATATCACTCAGCAATGACATCTATGTCATCAGGCCCGTAGCAGCATAATGAGTGGATTCAGGTATGATGATTGTAACTGAAATAAGTCACACAGAAAAAGAAACATCATAAGATATCACTAATACACGGAATGTAAACTTGGCTACACAGGAACTGAATTACAAAACAGAACAGGGTCTCAAATTTAGAAAACCAACTTATGCTTGCTTAAGGGGAAAAGTGAGTTGGGGTGCTGCATAAAACCAGAGATTGAAATGAGCACAGATAAAATTCCTTAAGCCAAACGTGGAATAGACAAGAGCTACTCCTTGCTCAACGAAATGGACTCAACACCCCATATTAAACGCCTAAGAATGTACCTGACTAGTAAGTATCTTAAAACCTATGGATTGCTATGTCTCCGAAAGAGAATCAGGCATGTGTACAGGGGCATAAACGCAGCAGTGATAGGATTGGAGAGGTTCGGTGAGCAAATTAAGACCCTTTGAAGTCATATTGCATGGTACCCATTCCACGGGTCTCAACTCTCCAGGTTTAAGGGATTCTTCCTTTAGCTAAAACATGCATGTGGAACCCAGAGTATGATCAACCGTGTGATCGGGAGATGTGTTCCAATATGTCTCAGTTCTCGTCCCCTGGTACTCGGGTGCAACATTTCAGAAGTTTAACTAACACTCTCCCGACATGGAGAGTCAGTGCCTTTAACCTCCTGTTTGGCCCAGTTTGAAATTTCTGTGGAGGATGAACAGGTATAGGGAGAACCAATGAGAGACTAGCCGGAGGTGTCTGGACGGGCAAATTTAACTCTCATTTCCCACCAGGAAGAGGAATTAACCAAAGGCTCAGCGTGCCATGCCGGAACCAGATTAGGGCCTGAAGCAATCCTGCGCTGTTGCGGCCAGCTCACAAGAAAGCGAGTTGAAGAAAGGAGCTCAGGGGCACTGTAATTCACAAACCTGCAGAGTTATAAATGACAACTATCATCCAAAAATATACTGAAGTAAGGCTGCCAAGAGGACTTGAAAGCCGGGCAGAATTGCAGGAAACCAATTTCAGGAGGTAGACTGGAATTGCATTTAAAGCATAGGAAAAGAGGCAGAACGTCCAAAATGATGCACTTGGCCAAAAAGGGTGTATGAGTTTTTTCCTGAATATATTCAGGAAAAAACGCTTACGCACTTTTTGGCCAACCAAGCAAGCTTGCAAAGGAAATCTGCACTACAATGAAGTCTCACTTCCCCCCGGTGAAAAGGGCCATCTGAAAAAAGTGTAAAATCCAGAAAGGCAGGACAGGCCATGGAGAACTGGGAGCTTTGTTATGCTGATGGGCGGGATGTAAATTGGCAACAGCCACTCGGGAGAAGTGTATGGTGTTTCCTGAAACGTCTAAAAAACAAAGCAACAGAGCCTACGGCACTTCCACTTATGATCCTATAGCTTACGGAAATTAAAATCCAAAAGACACAGCCACCCCAAAGTTTGGGACGGCTCTGTTTACAAGAACCTCGTTTACGGTACAAGTTCAATATCGCAGAAAGTGAAAAATGGATAAAGAAGTTGTGGTACTTACGTACAATGCAATATCACTCAGCAATGACATCTATGTCATCAGGCCCGTAGCAGCATAATGAGTGGATTCAGGTATGATGATTGTAACTGAAATAAGTCACACAGAAAAAGAAACATCATAAGATATCACTAATACACGGAATGTAAACTTGGCTACACAGGAACTGAATTACAAAACAGAACAGGGTCTCAAATTTAGAAAACCAACTTATGCTTGCTTAAGGGGAAAAGTGAGTTGGGGTGCTGCATAAAACCAGAGATTGAAATGAGCACAGATAAAGTTCCTTAAGCCAAATGTGGAATAGACAAGAGCTATTCCTTGCTCAACGAAATGGACTCAACATCCCATATTAAACGCCTAAGAATGTACCTGACTAGTAAGTATCTTAAAACCTATGGATTGCTATGTCTCCGAAAGAGAATCAGGCATGTGTACAGGGGCATAAACGCAGCAGTGATAGGATTGGAGAGGTTCGGTGAGCAAATTAAGACCCTTTGAAGTCATATTGCATGGTACCCATTTCACGGGTCTCAACTCTCCAGGTTTAAGGGATTCTTCCTTTAGCTAAAACATGCATGTGGAACCCAGAGTATGATCAACCGTGTGATCGGGAGATGTGTTCCAATATGTCTCAGTTCTCGTCCCCTGGTACTCGGGTGCAACATTTCAGAAGTTTAACTAACACTCTCCCGACATGGAGAGTCAGTGCCTTTAACCTCCTGTTTGGCCCAGTTTGAAATTTCTGTGGAGGATGAACAGGTATAGGGAGAACCAATGAGAGACTAGCCGGAGGTGTCTGGACGGGCAAATTTAACTCTCATTTCCCACCAGGAAGAGGAATTAACCAAAGGCTCAGCGTGCCATGCCGGAACCAGATTAGGGCCTGAAGCAATCCTGCGCTGTTGTGGCCAGCTCACAAGAAAGCGAGTTGAAGAAAGGAGCTCAGGGGCACTGTAATTCACAAACCTGCAGAGTTATAAATGACAGCTATCATCCAAAAATATACTGAAGTAAGGCTGCCAAGAGGACTTGAAAGCCGGGCAGAATTGCAGGAAACCGATTTCAGGAGGTAGACTGGAATTGCATTTAAAGCATAGGAAAAGAGGCAGAACGTCCAAAATGATGCACTTGGCCAAAAAGGGTGTATGAGTTTTTTCCTGAATATATTCAGGAAAAAACGCTTACGCACTTTTTGGCCAACCAAGCAAGCTTGCAAAGGAAATCTGCACTACAATGAAGTCTCACTTCCCCCCCGTCAAAAGGGCCATCTGAAAAAAGTGTAAAATCCAGAAAGGCAGGACAGGCCATGGAGAACTGGGAGCCTTGTTATGCTGATGGGCGGGATGTAAATTGCCAACAGCCACTCGGGAGAAGTGTACGGTGTTTCCTGAAACATCTAAAAAACAAAGCAACAGAGCCTAGGGCACTTCCACTTATGGTCCTATAGCTTAGGGAAATTAAAATGAAAAAGACACAGCCACCCCAAAGTTTGGGATGGCTCTGTTTACAAGAACCTCGTTTACGGTACAAGTTCAATATCACATAAAGCGAAAAATAGATAAAGAAGTTGTGGTACTTACGTACAATGCAATATCACTCAACAATGAAATCTATGTCATCAGGCCCGTAGAAGCATAGAGTGGATTCAGGTATGATGATTCTAACTGAAATAAGTCACACAGAATAAGAAACATCATAAGATATCACTAATACACGGAATGCAAACTTGGCTACACAGGACTGGATTACAAAACAGAACAGAGTCTCAAATTTAGAAAACCAACTTATGCTTGCTTAAGGGGAAAGGTGAGTTGGGGTGCTGCATAAAACCAGAGATTGAAATGAGCACAGATAAAGTTCCTTAAGCCAAATATGTAATAGACAAGAGCTACTCCTTGCTCAACGAAATGGACTCAAAACCCCATATTAAACGCCTAATAATGTACCTGAGTAGTAAGTATCTTAAAACCTATGGATTGCTATGTTTCTGAAAGTGAATCAATCGTGAGTACAGGGGCATAAACGCAGCAGTGATAGGATTGGAGAGTTTTGGTGAGCAAATGAAGACCCTTTGAAGTCGTATTTTATGGTAACCATTACACGGGTCTCAACTCTCCAGGTTTAAGGGATTCTTCCTTCAGCTAAAACATGCATGTGGAACCCAGAGTATGATCAACCGTGTGATCGGGAGACGTGTTGAAATATGTCTCAGTTCTCGTCCCCTGGTACTCGGGTGCAACATTCCAGATGCTTTACTAACACTCTCCCGACTTGGAGAGTCAGTGCCTTTAACCTCCTGTTTGGCCCAGTTTGCAAATTCCGCGAAAGATGAACAGGTATAGGGAGAACCAATGAGAGACTAGCTGAAGGTGTCTGGACGGGCAAATTTAACTCTCATTTCCCACCAGGAAGAGGAATTAACCAAATGCTCAGCGTGCCTTGCCGGAACCAGTTTAGGGCCTGAAGCTATCCTGCGGTGTTGCAGCCAGCTCACAAGAAAGCGAGTTGAAGAAAGGAGCTCAGGGGCACTGTAATTCACAAACCTGCAGAGTTATAAATGACAGCTATCGTCCAAAAATATACTGAAGTAAGGCTGCCAAGAGGACTTGAAAGCGGGGCAGAATTGCAGGAAACCGATTTCAGGAGGTAGACTGGAATTGCATTTAAAACATAGGAAAAGAGGCAGAAAGTCGACAATGATGCACTTGGCCAAAAAGGGCGTATGCGTTTTTTCCTGAATATATTCAGGAAAAAAACGCATACGACCTTTTTGGCCAACCAAGCAAGCTTGCAAGGGAAATCTGCACTACAATGAAGTCTCACTTCCCCCGGGTCAAAAGGGCCATCTGAAAAAAGTGTAAAATCCAGAAAGGCAGGACAGGCCATGGAGAACTGGGAGCCTTGTTATGCTGATGGGCGGGATGTAAATTGCCAACAGCCACTCTGGAGAAGTGTATGGTGTTTCCTGAAACATCTAAAAAACAAAGCAACAGAGCCTAGGGCACTTCCACTTATGGTCCTAGAGCTTAGGGAAATTAAAATCAAAAAGACACAGCCACCCCAAAGTTTGGGATGGCTCTGTTTACAAGAACCTCGTTTACGGTACATAATCAATATCGCAGAAAGTGAAAAATGGATAACGAAGTTGTGGTACTTACGTACAATGCAATATCACTCAGCAATGAAATCTATGTCATCAGGCCAATAGCAGCATAATGAGTGGATTCAGCTATGATGATCCTAACTGAAACAAGTCACACAGAAAAGGAAACATCATAAGATATCACTAACACACGGAATGTAAACTTGGCTACACAGGAACTGGATTACAAAGAAGAACAGTGTCTCAAATGTAGAAAACCAACATATGCTTGCTTAAGGGGAAAGGTGAGTTGGGGTGCTGCATAAAACGGGAGATTGAAATGAGCACAGATAAAGTTCCTTAAGCCAAATATGGAATAGACAAGAGCTACTCCTTGCTCAACAAAATGGACTCAACACCCCATATTAAACGCCTAAGAATGTACCTGACTAGTAAGTATCTTAAAACCTATGGATTGCTATGTCTCCGAAAGAGAATCAAGCGTGTGTACAGGGGCATAAACACAGCAGTGATAGGATTGGAGAGGTTCGGTGAGCAAATGAAGACCCTTTGAAGTCATATTGCATGGTACCCATTCCACGGGTCTCAACTCTCCAGGTTTAATGGATTCTTCCTTCAGCTAAAACATGCATGTGGAACCCAGAGTATGATCTACCGTGTGATCGGGAGACGTGTTCAAATATGTCTCAGTTTTCCTCCCCTGGTACTCGGGTGCAACATTCCAGATGCTTTACTAACACTCTCCCAACTTGGAGACTCAGTGCCTTTAACCTCTTGATTGGCCCAGTTTGCAATTTCTGTGGAAGATGAACAGGAACAGGGAGATCCAGTTAGAGACTAGCTGGAGGTGTCTGGACGGGCAAATTTAACTCTCATTTCCCACCAGGAAGAGGAATTAACCAAAGGCTCAACGTGCCATGCCGGAACCAGGTTAGGGCCTGAAATAATCCTGCGGTGTTGCGGCCAGCTCACAAGAAAGCGAGTTGAAGAAAGGAGCTCAGGGGCACTGTAATTCACAAACCTGCAGAGTTATAAATGACAGCTATCATCCAAAAATATACTGAAGTAAGGCTGCCAAGAGGACTGGAAACCGGGACAGAATTGCAGGAAACCGATTTCAGGAATTAGACTGGAATTGCATTTAAAGCATAGGAAAAGAGGCAGAACGTGCACAATGATGCACTTGGCCAAAAAGGGCGTATGCGTTTTTTCCTGAATATATTCAGGAAAAAACGCATACGCCCTTTTTGGCCAACCAAGCAAGCTTGCAAAGAAATCTGCACTACAATGAAGTCTCACTTCCCCCCGGTCAAAAGGGCCATCTGAAAAAAGTGTAAAATCCAGAAAGGCAGGACAGGCCATGGAGAACTGGGAGCTTTGTTATGCTGATGGGCGGGATGTAAATTGGCAACAGCCACTCGGGAGAAGTGTATGGTGTTTCCTGAAACGTCTAAAAAACAAAGCAACAGAGCCTACGGCACTTCCACTTATGATCCTATAGCTTACGGAAATTAAAATCCAAAAGACACAGCCACCCTAAAGTTTGGGACGGCTCTGTTTACAAGAACCTCGTTTACGGTACAAGTTCAATATCGCAGAAAGTGAAAAATGGATAAAGAAGTTGTGGTACTTACGTACAATGCAATATCACTCAGCAATGACATCTATGTCATCAGGCCCGTAGCAGCATAATGAGTGGATTCAGGTATGATGATTGTAACTGAAATAAGTCACACAGAAAAAGAAACATCATAAGATATCACTAATACACGGAATGTAAACTTGGCTACACAGGAACTGAATTACAAAACAGAACAGGGTCTCAAATTTAGAAAACCAACTTATGCTTGCTTAAGGGGAAAAGTGAGTTGGGGTGCTGCATAAAACCAGAGATTGAAATGAGCACAGATAAAATTCCTTAAGACGAACGTGGAATAGACAAGAGCTACTCCTTGCTCAACGAAATGGACTCAACACCCCATATTAAACGCCTAAGAATGTACCTGACTAGTAAGTATCTTAAAACCTATGGATTGCTATGTCTCCGAAAGAGAATCAGGCATGTGTACAGGGGCATAAACGCAGCAGTGATAGGATTGGAGAGGTTCGGTGAGCAAATTAAGACCCTTTGAAGTCATATTGCATGGTACCCATTCCACGGGTCTCAACTCTCCAGGTTTAAGGGATTCTTCCTTTAGCTAAAACATGCATGTGGAACCCAGAGTATGATCAACCGTGTGATCGGGAGATGTGTTCCAATATGTCTCAGTTCTCGTCCCCTGGTACTCGGGTGCAACATTTCAGAAGTTTAACTAACACTCTCCCGACATGGAGAGTCAGTGCCTTTAACCTCCTGTTTGGCCCAGTTTGAAATTTCTGTGGTGGATGAACAGGTATAGGGAGAACCAATGAGAGACTAGCCGGAGGTGTCTGGACGGGCAAATTTAACTCTCATTTCCCACCAGGAAGAGGAATTAACCAAAGGCTCAGCGTGCCATGCCGGAACCAGATTAGGGCCTGAAGCAATCCTGCGCTGTTGCGGCCAGCTCACAAGAAAGCGAGTTGAAGAAAGGAGCTCAGGGGCACTGTAATTCACAAACCTGCAGAGTTATAAATGACAACTATCATCCAAAAATATACTGAAGTAAGGCTGCCAAGAGGACTTGAAAGCCGGGCAGAATTGCAGGAAACCAATTTCAGGAGGTAGACTGGAATTGCATTTAAAGCATAGGAAAAGAGGCAGAACGTCCAAAATGATGCACTTGGCCAAAAAGGGTGTATGAGTTTTTTCCTGAATATATTCAGGAAAAAACGCTTACGCACTTTTTGGCCAACCAAGCAAGCTTGCAAAGGAAATCTGCACTACAATGAAGTCTCACTTCCCCCCGGTGAAAAGGGCCATCTGAAAAAAGTGTAAAATCCAGAAAGGCAGGACAGGCCATGGAGAACTGGGAGCCTTGTTATGCTGATGGGCGGGATGTAAATTGCCAACAGCCACTCGGGAGAAGTGTATGGTGTTTCCTGAAACATCTAAAAAACAAAGCAACAGAGCCTAGGGCACTTCCACTTATGGTCCTATAGCTTAGGGAAATTAAAATGAAAAAGAAACAGCCACCCCAAAGTTTGGGATGGCTCTGTTTACAAGAACCTCGTTTACGGTACAAGTTCAATATCACATAAAGCGAAAAATAGATAAAGAAGTTGTGGTACTTACGTACAATGCAATATCACTCAACAATGAAATCTATGTCATCAGGCCCGTAGAAGCATAGAGTGGATTCAGGTATGATGATTCTAACTGAAATAAGTCACACAGAAAAAGAAACATCATAAGATATCACTAATACACGGAATGTAAACTTGGCTACACAGGACTCGATTACAAAACAGAACAGAGTCTCAAATTTAGAAAACCAACTTATGCTTGCTTAAGGGGAAAGGTGAGTTGGGGTGCTGCATAAAACCAGAGATTGAAATGAGCACAGATAAAGTTCCTTAAGCCAAATATGTAATAGACAAGAGCTACTCCTTGCTCAACGAAATGGACTCAAAACCCCATATTAAACGCCTAAGAATGTACCTGAGTAATACGTATCTTAAAACCTATGGATTGCTATGTTTCTGAAAGTGAATCAATCGTGAGTACAGGGGCATAAACGCAGCAGTGATAGGATTGGAGAGTTTTGGTGAGCAAATGAAGACCCTTTGAAGTCGTATTTTATGGTACCCATTACACGGGTCTCAACTCTCCAGGTTTAAGGGATTCTTCCTTCAGCTAAAACATGCATGTGGAACCCAGAGTATGATCAACCGTGTGATCGGGAGACGTGTTGAAATATGTCTCAGTTCTCGTCCCCTGGTACTCGGGTGCAACATTCCAGATGCTTTACTAACACTCTCCCGACTTGGAGAGTCAGTGCCTTTAACCTCTTGTTTGGCCCAGTTTGCAAATTCCGCGGAAGATGAACAGGTATAGGGAGAACCAATGAGAGACTAGCTGGAGGTGTCTGGATGGGCAAATTTAACTCTCATTTCCCACCAGGAAGAGGAATTAACCAAATGCTCAGCGTGCCTTGCCGGAACCAGTTTAGGGCCTGAAGATATCCTGCGGTGTTGCGGCCAGCTCACAAGAAAGCGAGTTGAAGAAAGGAGCTCAGGGGCACTGTAATTCACAAACCTGCAGAGTTATAAATGACAGCTATCGTCCAAAAATATACTGAAGTAAGGCTGCCAAGAGGACTTGAAAGCGGGGCAGAATTGCAGGAAACCGATTTCAGGAGGTAGACTGGAATTGCATTTAAAACATAGGAAAAGAGGCAGAAAGTCGACAATGATGCACTTGGCCAAAAAGGGCGTATGCGTTTTTTCCTGAATATATTCAGGAAAAAAACGCATACGCCCTTTTTGGCCAACCAAGCAAGCTTGCAAGGGAAATCTGCACTACAATGAAGTCTCACTTCCCCCCGGTCAAAAGGGCCATCTGAAAAAAGTGTAAAATCCAGAAAGGCAGGACAGGCCATGGAGCACTGGGAGCCTTGTTATGCTGATGGGCGGGATGTAAATTGCCAACAGCCACTCGGGAGAAGTGTATGGTGTTTCCTGAAACATCTAAAAAACAAAGCAACAGAGCCTAGGGCACTTCCACTTATGGTCCTATAGCTTAGGGAAATTAAAATCAAAAAGACACAGCCACCCCAAAGTTTGGGATGGCTCTGTTTACAAGAACCTCGTTTACGGTACATAATCAATATCGCAGAAAGTGAAAAATGGATAAAGAAGTTGTGGTACTTAGGTACAATGCAATATCACTCAGCAATGAAATCTATGTCATCAGGCCCGTAGCAGCATAATGAGTGGATTCAGGTATGATGATTCTAACTGAAATAAGTCACACAGAAAAAGAAACATCGTAAGATATCACTAATACACGGAATGTAAACTTGGCTACACAGGAACTGAATTACAAAACAGAACAGGGTCTCAAATTTAGAAAACCAACTTATGCTTGCTTAAGGGGAAAGGTGAGTTGGGGTGCTGCATAAAACCAGAGATTGAAATGAGCACAGATAAAGTTCCTTAATCAAATATGTAATAGAGAAGAGCTACTCGTTGCTCAACGAAATGGACTCAACACCCCATATTAAACGCCTAAGAATGTACCTGACTAGTAAGTATCTTAAAACCTATGGATTGCTATGTCTCCGAAAGAGAATCAAGCGTGTGTACAGGGGCATAAATGCAGCAGTGATAGTATTGGAGAGGTTCAGTGAGCAAATGAAGACGCTTTGAAATCATATTGCATGGTACCCATTCCACGGGTCTCAACTCTCAAGGTTTAAGGGATTCTTCCTTCAGCTAAAACATGCATGTGGAACCCAGAGTATGATCAACCGTGTGATCGGGAGACGTGTTCAAATATGTCTCAGTTCTCGTCACCTGGTACTCGGGTGCAACATTCCAGACGCTTTACTAACACTCTCCCGACTTGGAGAGTCAGTGCCTTTAACCTGCTGTTTGACTCAGTTTGCAATTTCTGTGGAAGATGAACAGGAATAGGGAGAACCAATGAGAGACTAGCTGGAGGTTTCTGGACGGGCAAATTTAACTCTCATTTCCCACCAGGAAGATGAATTAACCAAAGGCTCAGCATGCCGTGCCGGAACCAGATTAGGGCCTGAAGCAATCCTGCGGTGTTGCGGCCAGCTCACAAGAAAGCGAGTTGAAGAAAGGAGCTCAGGGGCACTGTAATTCACAACCCTGCACAGTTATAAATGACAGCTATCGTCCAAAAATATACGAAGTAAGGCTGCCAATTGTCCTTGAATGCGGGGCAGAAATGCAGGAAACCGATTTCAGGAATTAGACTGGAATTGCTTTTACAGCATAGGAAAAGAGGCAGAATGTGCACAATGATGCACTTGGCCAAAAAGGGCGTATGCGTTTTTTCCTGAATATATTCAGGAAAAAACGCATACGCCCTTTTTGGCCAACCAAGCAAGCTTGCAAAGAAATCTGCACTACAATGAAGTCTCACTTCCCCCCGGTCAAAAGGGCCATCTGAAAAAAGTGTAAAATCCAGAAAGGCAGGAGGACAGGCCATGGAGAACTGGGAGCCTTGTTATGCTGATGGGCAGGATGTAAATTGCCAGCAGCCACTGGGGAGAAGTGTATGGTGTTTCCTGAAACATCTAAAAAACAAAGGAACAGAGCCTAGGGCACTTCCACTTATGGTCCTATAGCTTAGGGAAATTAAAATCAAAAAGACACAGCCACCCCAAAGTTTGGGTTGGCTCTGTTTACAAGAACCTCGTTTACGGTACATAATCAATATCGCAGAAAGTGAAAAATGGATAAAGAAGTTGTGGTACTTAGGTACAATGCAATATCACTCAGCAATGAAATCTATGTCATCAGGCCCGTAGCAGCATAATGAGTGGATTCAGGTATGATGATTCTAACTGAAATAAGTCACACAGAAAAAGAAACTTCATAAGATATCACTAATACACGGAATGTAAACTTGGCTACACAGGAACTGAATTACAAAACAGAACAGGGTCTCAAATTTAGAAAACCAACTTATGCTTGCTTAAGGGGAAAGGTGAGTTGGGGTGCTGCATAAAACCAGAGATTGAAATGAGCGCAGATAAAGTTCCTTAATCAAATATGTAATAGAGAAGAGCTACTCGTTGCTCAACGAAATGGACTCAACACCCCATATTAAACGCCTAAGAATGTACCTGACTAGTAAGTATCTTAAAACCTATGGATTGCTATGTCTCCGAAAGAGAATCAAGCGTGTGTACAGGGGCATAAATGCAGCAGTGATAGTATTGGAGAGGTTCTGTGAGCAAATGAAGATGCTTTGAAATCATATTGCATGGTACCCATTCCACGGGTCTCAACTCTCAAGGTTTAAGGGATTCTTCCTTCAGCTAAAACATGCATGTGGAACCCAGAGTATGATCAACCGTGTGATCGGGAGACGTGTTCAAATATGTCTCAGTTCTCGTCACCTGGTACTCGGGTGCAACATTCCAGACGCTTTACTAACACTCTCCCGACTTGGAGAGTCAGTGCCTTTAACCTGCTGTTTGACTCAGTTTGCAATTTCTGTGGAAGATGAACAGGAATAGGGAGAACCAATGAGAGACTAGCTGGAGGTTTCTGGACGGGCAAATTTAACTCTCATTTCCCACCAGGAAGACGAATTAACCAAAGGCTCAGCATGCCGTGCCGGAACCAGATTAGGGCCTGAAGCAATCCTGCGGTGTTGCGGCCAGCTCACAAGAAAGCGAGTTGAAGAAAGGAGCTCAGGGGCACTGTAATTCACAACCCTGCACAGTTATAAATGACAGCTATCGTCCAAAAATATACGAAGTAAGGCTGCCAATTGTCCTTGAATGCGGGGCAGAAATGCAGGAAACCGATTTCAGGAGGTAGACTGGAATTGCATTTAAAGCATAGGAAAAGAGGCAGAACGTCGACAATGATGCACTTGGCCAAAAAGGGCATATGCGTTTTTTCCTGAATATATTCAGGAAAAAACGCATATGCACTTTTAGGCCATCAAGCAAGCTTGCAAAGGAAATCTGCACTACAATGAAGTCTCACTTCCCCCCGGTCAAAAGGGCGATATGCAAAAAGTGTAAAATCCGGAAAGGCAGGACAGGCCATGGAGAACTGGGAGCCTTGTTATGCTGATGGGCGGGATGTAAATTGCCAACAGCCACTGGGGAAAAGTGTATGGTGTTTCCTGAAACATCTATAAACTAAGCAACAGAGCCTAGGGCACTTCCACTTATGGTCCTATAGCTTAGGGAAATTAAAATCAAAAAGACACAGCCACCCCAAAGTTTGGGACGGCTCTGTTTACAAGAAAGTCGTTTACGGTACAAGTTCAATATCGCAGAAAGTGAAAAATGGATAACGAAGTTGTGGTACTTACGTACAATGCAATATCACTCAGCAATGAAATCTATGTCATCAGGCCAATAGCAGCATAATGAGTGGATTCAGCTATGATGATCCTAACTGAAACAAGTCACACAGAAAAGGAAACATCATAAGATATCACTAATACACGGAATGTAAACTTGGCTACACAGGAACTGGATTACAAAGAAGAACAGTGTCTCAAATGTAGAAAACCAACATATGCTTGCTTAAGGGGAAAGGTGAGTTGGGGTGCTGCATAAAACGGAAGATTGAAATGAGCACAGATAAAGTTCCTTAAGCCAAATATGGAATAGACAAGAGCTACTCCTTGCTCAACGAAATGGA
Organism: Orcinus orca; assembly: GCF_937001465.1. Classification (NCBI taxonomy): domain Eukaryota; kingdom Metazoa; phylum Chordata; class Mammalia; order Artiodactyla; family Delphinidae; genus Orcinus; species Orcinus orca. The sequence goes on from NW_026044148.1 coordinate 389,437, forward strand.
CTCAACACCCCATATTAAACGCCTAAGAATGTACCTGACTAGTAAGTATCTTAAAACCTATGGATTGCTATGTCTCCGAAAGAGAATCAAGCGTGTGTACAGGGGCATAAACACAGCAGTGATAGGATTGGAGAGGTTCGGTGAGCAAATGAAGACCCTTTGAAGTCATATTGCATGGTACCCATTCCACGGGTCTCAACTCTCCAGGTTTAAGGGATTCTTCCTTCAGCTAAAACATGCATGTGGAACCCAGAGTATGATCTACCGTGTGATCGGGAGACGTGTTCAAATATGTCTCAGTTTTCCACCCCTGGTACTCGGGTGCAACATTCCAGATGCTTTACTAACACTCTCCCAACTTGGAGACTCAGTGCCTTTAACCTCTTGATTGGCCCAGTTTGCAATTTCTGTGGAAGATGAACAGGAACAGGGAGAACCAGTTAGAGACTAGCTGGAGGTGTCTGGACGGGCAAATTTAACTCTCATTTCCCACCAGGAAGAGGAATTAACCAAAGGCTCAACGTGCCATGCCGGAACCAGGTTAGGGCCTGAAATAATCCTGCGGTGTTGCGGCCAGCTCACAAGAAAGCGAGTTGAAGAAAGGAGCTCAGGGGCACTGTAATTCACAAACCTGCAGAGTTATAAATGACAGCTATCATCCAAAAATATACTGAAGTAAGGCTGCCAAGAGGACTGGAAACCGGGACAGAATTGCAGGAAACCGATTTCAGGAATTAGACTGGAATTGCATTTACAGCATAGGAAAAGAGGCAGAACGTGCACAATGATGCACTTGGCCAAAAAGGGCGTATGCGTTTTTTCCTGAATATATTCAGGAAAAAACGCATACGCCCTTTTTGGCCAACCAAGCAAGCTTGCAAAGAAATCTGCACTACAATGAAGTCTCACTTCCCCCCGGTCAAAAGGGCCATCTGAAAAAAGTGTAAAATCCAGAAAGGCAGGAGGACAGGCCATGGAGAACTGGGAGCCTTGTTATGCTGATGGGCAGGATGTAAATTGCCAACAGCCACTGGGGAGAAGTGTATGGTGTTTCCTGAAACATCTAAAAAACAAAGGAACAGAGCCTAGGGCACTTCCACTTATGGTCCTATAGCTTAGGGAAATTAAAATCAAAAAGAAACAGCCACCCCAAAGTTTGGGATGGCTCTGTTTACAAGAACCTCGTTTACGGTACAAGTTCAATATCGCAGAAAGTGAAAAATGGATAAAGAAGTTGTGGTACTTACGTACAATGCAATATCACTCAGCAATGACATCTATGTCATCAGGCCCGTAGCAGCATAATGAGTGGATTCAGGTATGATGATTGTAACTGAAATAAGTCACACAGAAAAAGAAACATCATAAGATATCACTAATACACGGAATGTAAACTTGGCTACACAGGAACTGAATTACAAAACAGAACAGGGTCTCAAATTTAGAAAACCAACTTATGCTTGCTTAAGGGGAAAAGTGAGTTGGGGTGCTGCATAAAACCAGAGATTGAAATGAGCACAGATAAAGTTCCTTAAGCCAAATGTGGAATAGACAAGAGCTACTCCTTGCTCAACGAAATGGACTCAACACCCCATATTAAACGCCTAAGAATGTACCTGACTAGTAAGTATCTTAAAACCTATGGATTGCTATGTCTCCGAAAGAGAATCAGGCGTGTGTACAGGGGCATAAACGCAGCAGTGATAGGATTGGAGAGGTTCGGTGAGCAAATTAAGACCCTTTGAAGTCATATTGCATGGTACCCATTCCACGGGTCTCAACTCTCCAGGTTTAAGGGATTCTTCCTTTAGCTAAAACATGCATGTGGAACCCAGAGTATGATCAACCGTGTGATCGGGAGATGTGTTCCAATATGTCTCAGTTCTCGTCCCCTGGTACTCGGGTGCAACATTTCAGAAGTTTAACTAACACTCTCCCGACATGGAGAGTCAGTGCCTTTAACCTCCTGTTTGGCCCAGTTTGAAATTTCTGTGGAGGATGAACAGGTATAGGGAGAACCAATGAGAGACTAGCCGGAGGTGTCTGGACGGGCAAATTTAACTCTCATTTCCCACCAGGAAGAGGAATTAACCAAAGGCTCAGCGTGCCATGCCGGAACCAGATTAGGGCCTGAAGCAATCCTGCGCTGTTGCGGCCAGCTCACAAGAAAGCGAGTTGAAGAAAGGAGCTCAGGGGCACTGTAATTCACAAACCTGCAGAGTTATAAATGACAGCTATCATCCAAAAATATACTGAAGTAAGGCTGCCAAGAGGACTTGAAAGCCGGGCAGAATTGCAGGAAACCGATTTCAGGAGGTAGACTGGAATTGCATTTAAAACATAGGAAAAGAGGCAGAAGGTCGACAATGATGCACTTGGCCAAAAAGGGCGTATGCGTTTTTTCCTGAATATATTCAGGAAAAAAACGCATACGCCCTTTTTGGCCAACCAAGCAAGCTTGCAAGGGAAATCTGCACTACAATGAAGTCTCACTTCCCCCCGGTCAAAAGGGCCATCTGAAAAAAGTGTAAAATCCAGAAAGGCAGGACAGGCCATGGAGAACTGGGAGCCTTGTTATGCTGATGGGCGGGATGTAAATTGCCAACAGCCACTCGGGAGAAGTGTATGGTGTTTCCTGAAACATCTAAAAAACAAAGCAACAGAGCCTAGGGCACTTCCACTTATGGTCCTATAGCTTAGGGAAATTAAAATCAAAAAGACACAGCCACCCCAAAGTTTGGGATGGCTCTGTTTACAAGAACCTCGTTTACGGTACATAATCAATATCGCAGAAATTGAAAAATGGATAAAGAAGTTGTGGTACTTAGGTACAATGCAATATCACTCAGCAATGAAATCTATGTCATCAGGCCCGTAGCAGCATAATGAGTGGATTCAGGTATGATGATTCTAACTGAAATAAGTCACACAGAAAAAGAAACATCGTAAGATATCACTAATACACAGAATGTAAACTTGGCTACACAGGAACTGAATTACAAAACAGAACAGGGTCTCAAATTTAGAAAACCAACTTATGCTTGCTTAAGGGGAAAGGTGAGTTGGGGTGCTGCATAAAACCAGAGATTGAAATGAGCACAGATAAAGTTCCTTAATCAAATATGTAATAGAGAAGAGCTACTCGTTGCTCAACGAAATGGACTCAACACCCCATATTAAACGCCTAAGAATGTACCTGACTAGTAAGTATCTTAAAACCTATGGATTGCTATGTCTCCAAAAGAGAATCAAGCGTGTGTACAGGGGCATAAATGCAGCAGTGATAGTATTGGAGAGGTTCTGTGAGCAAATGAAGACGCTTTGAATCATATTGCATGGTACCCATTCCACGGGTCTCAACTCTCAAGGTTTAAGGGATTCTTCCTTCAGCTAAAACATGCATGTGGAACCCAGAGTATGATCAACCGTGTGATCGGGAGACGTGTTCAAATATGTCTCAGTTCTCGTCACCTGGTACTCGGGTGCAACATTCCAGACACTTTACTAACACTCTCCCGACTTGGAGAGTCAGTGCCTTTAACCTGCTGTTTGACTCAGTTTGCAATTTCTGTGGAAGATGAACAGGAATAGGGAGAACCAATGAGAGACTAGCTGGAGGTTTCTGGACGGGCAAATTTAACTCTCATTTCCCACCAGGAAGACGAATTAACCAAAGGCTCAGCATGCCGTGCCGGAACAAGATTAGGGCCTGAAGCAATCCTGCGGTGTTGCGGCCAGCTCACAAGAAAGCGAGTTGAAGAAAGGAGCTCAGGGGCACTGTAATTCACAACCCTGCACAGTTATAAATGACAGCTATCGTCCAAAAATATACGAAGTAAGGCTGCCAATTGTCCTTGAATGCGGGGCAGAAATGCAGGAAACCGATTTCAGGAGGTAGACTGGAATTGCATTTACAGCATAGGAAAAGAGGCAGAACGTGCACAATGATGCACTTGGCCAAAAAGGGCGTATGCGTTTTTTCCTGAATATATTCAGGAAAAAACGCATACGCCATTTTGGCCAACCAAGCAAGCTTGCAAAGAAATCTGCACTACAATGAAGTCTCACTTCCCCCCGGTCAAAAGGGCCATTTGAAAAAAGTGTAAAATCCAGAAAGGCAGGACAGGCCATGGAGAACTGGGAGCCTTGTTATGCTGATGGGCGGGATGTAAATTGCCAACAGCCACTGGGGAGAAGTGTATGGTGTTTCCTGAAACATCTAAAAAACAAAGGAACAGAGCCTAGGGCACTTCCACTTATGGTCCTATAGCTTAGGGAAATTAAAATCAAAAAGACACAGCCACCCCAAAGTTTGGGATGGCTCTGTTTACAAGAATCTCCTTTACGGTACAAGTTCAATGTCACAGAAAGTGAAGAATGGATAAAGAAGTTGTGGTACTTACGTACAATGCAATATCACTCAGCAATGAAATCTATGTCATCAGGCCCGTAGCAGCATAATGAGTGGATTCAGGTATGATGATTCTAACTGAAATAAGTCACACAGAAAAAGAAACATCATAAGATATCACTAATACACGGAATGTAAACTTGGCTACACAGGAACTGGATTACAAAACACAACAGGGTCTCAAATTTAGAAAACCAACTTATGCTTCTTTAAGGGGAAAGGTGAGTTGGGGTGCTGCATAAAACCAGAGATTGAAATGAGCACAGATAAAGTTCCTTAAGCCAAATATGTAATACACCAGAGCTACTCCTTGCTCAACGAAATGGACTCAAAACCCCATATTAAACGCCTAAGAATGTACCTGACTAGTAAGTATCTTAAAACCTATGGATTGCTATGTCTCCGAAAGAGAATCAAGCGTGTGTACAGGGGCATAAACGCAGCAGTGATAGGATTGCAGAGGTTCGGTGAGCAAATGAAGACCCTTTGAAGTCATATTGCATGGTATCCATTTCACGGGTCTCAACTCTCCAGGTTTAAGGGATTCTTCCTTCAGCTAAAGCATGCATGTGGAACACAGAGTATGATCAACCATGTGATTGGGAGACGTGTTCCAATATGTCTCAGTTCTCGTCCCCTGGTACTCGGGTGCAACATTCCAGACGCTTTACTAACACTCTCCCGACTTGGAGAGTCAGTGCCTTTAACTTCCTGTTTAGCCCAGTTTGCAATTTTTGCGGAAGATGAACAGGAATAGGGAGAACCAATGAGAGACTAGCTGGAGGTGTCTGGACTTGCAAATTTAACTCTCATTTCCCACCAGGAAGAGGAATTAACCAAAGGCTCAGCGTGCCATGCTGGAACCAGATTAGGGTCTGAAGCAATCCTGCGGTGTTGCGGTCATCTCACAAGAAAGCGAGTTGAAGAAAGGAGCTCAGGGGCACTGTAATTCACAAACCTGCAGAGTTATAAATGACAGCTATCGTCCAAAAATATACTGAGGTAAGGCTGCCAAGAGGACTTGAAAGCGGGGCAGAATTGCAGGAAACCAATTTCAGGAGGTAGACAGGAATTGCATTTAAAACATAGGAAAAGAGGCAGAACGTCGACAATGATGCACTTTGCCAGAAAGGGCGTATGCGTTTTTTCCTGAATGTATTCAGGAAAAAACGCATACGCACTTTTTGGCCAACCAAGCAAGCTTGCAAAGGAAATCTGCACTACAATGAAGTCTCACTTTCCCCCGGTAAAAAGGGCCATCTGAAAAAAGTGTAAAATCCAGAAAGGCAGGAAAGGTCATGGAGAACAGGGAGCCTTGTTATGCTGATGGGTGGAATATAAATTGCCAACAGCCACTTGGGAGAAGTGTATGGTGTTTCCTGAAACATCTAAAAAACAAAGCAACAGAGCCTAGGGCACTTCCACTTATGGTCCTATAGCTTAGGGAAATTAAAATCAAAAAGACACAGCCACCCCAAAGTTTGGGACAGCTCTGTTTACAAGAACCTCCTTTACGGTACTACTTCAATATCACAGAAAGTGAAAAATGGATAAAGAAGTTGTAGTACTTATGTACAATGCAATATCACTCAGCAATGAAATCTATGTCATCAGGCCCATAGCAGCATAATGAGTGGATTCAGGTATGATCATTCTAACTGAAATAAGTCACACAGAAAAAGAAACATCATAAGATATCACTAATACACGGAATATAAACTTGGCTACACAGGAACTGAATTACAAAATAGAACAGGGTCTCAAATATAGAAAACCAACTTATGCTTGCTTAAGGGGAAAGGTGAGTTGGGGTGCTGCCTAAAACCAGAGATTGAAATGAGCACAGATAAAGTTCCTTAAGCCAAATATGTAATAGACAAGAGCTACTCCTTGCTCAACGAAATGGACTCAAAACCCCATATTAAACGCCTACGAATGTACCTGACTAGTAAGTATCTTAAAACCTATGGATTGCTATGTCTCCGAAAGAGAATCAAGCGTGTGTACAGGGGCATAAACGCAGCAGTGATAGGATTGCAGAGGTTCGGTGAGCAAATGAAGACCCTTTGAAGTCATATTGCATGGTACCCATTCCACGGGTCTCAACTCTCCAGGTTTAAGGGATTCTTCCTTCAGCTAAAACATGCATGTGGAACCCAGAATATGATCAACCGTGTGATTGGGAGACGTGTTCCAATATGTCTCAGTTCTCGTCCCCTGGTACTCGGGTGCAACATTCCAGACACTTTACTAACACTCTCCCGACTTGGAGAGTCAGTGCCTTTAACCTCCTGTTTGGCCCAGTTTGCAATTTCTGCGGAAGATGAACAGGAATAGGGAGAACCAATGAGAGACTGGCTGGAGGTGTCTGGACGGGCAAATTTAACTCTCATTTCCCACCAGGAAGAGGAATTAACCAAAGGCTCAGCGTGCCGTGCCGGAACTAGATTAGGGCCTGTAGCAATCCTGCGGTGTTGCGGCCAGCTCACAAGAAAGCGAGTTGAAGAAAGGAGCTCAGGGGCACTGTAATTCACAAACCTGCAGAGTTATAAATGACAGCTATCGTCCAAAAATATACTGAAGTAAGGCTGCCAAGAGGACTTGAAAGCGGGGCAGAATTGCAGGAATCTGATTTCAGGAGGTAGTCTGGAATTGCATTTAAAGCATAGGAAAAGCGGCAGAACGTCGACAATGATGCACTTGGCCAAAAAGGGCGTATGCGTTTTTTCCTGAATGTATTCAGGAAAAAACGCATACGCCCTTTTTGGCCAACCAAGCAAGCTTGCAAAGGAAATCTGCACTACAATGAAGTCTCACTTCTCCCCGGTCAAAAGGGCCAACTGAAAAACGTGTAAAATCCAGAAAGGCAGGACAGGCCATGGAGAACTGGGAGCCTTGTTATGCTGATGGGCGGGATATAAATTGCCAACAGCCGCTAGGGAGAAGTGTATGGTTTTTCCTGAAACATCTAAAAAACCAAGCAGCAGAGCCTAGGGCACTTCCGCTTATGGTCCTATAGCTTAGGGAAACTAAAATCAAAAAGACACAGCTACCCCAAATTTTGGGACAGCTCTGTTTACAAGAACCTCCTTTACGGTACTACTTCAATATCACAGAAAGTGAAAAATAGATAAAGAAGTTGTGGTACTTATGTACAATGCTCTATCACTCAGCAATGAAATCTATGTCATCAGGCCCGTAGCAGCATAATGAGTGGATTCAGTTATGATGATTCTAACTGAAATAAGTCACACAGAAAAAGAAACATCATAAGATATCACTAATACACAGAATGTAAACTTGGCTACACAGGAACTGAATTACAAAATAGAACAGGGTCTCAAATTTAGAAAACCAACTTATGCTTGCTTAAGGGGAAAGGTGAGTTGGGGTGCTGCATAAAACCAGAGATTGAATTGAGCACAGATAAATTTCTTTAAGCCAAATATGTAATAGACAAGAGCTACTCCTTGCTCAATGAAATGGACTCACAACCCCATATTAAACGCCTAAGAATGTACCTGACTAGTAAGTATCTTAAAACATATGGATTGCTGTGTCTCCGAAAGAGAATCAAGCGTGTGTACAGGGGCATAAATGCAGAAATGATAGGACTGGAGAGGTTCGGTGAGCAAATAAAGACCCTTTGAATTCATATTGCATGGTACCCATTCCACGGGTCTCAACTCTCCATGTTTAAGGGATTCTTCCTTCAGCTAAAACATGCATGTGGAACCCAGAGTATGATCAACCGTGTGATCGGGAGACGTGTTCCAATATGTCTCAGTTCTCGTCCCCTGGTACTCGGGTGCATCATTCCAGACACTTTACTAACACTCTCCCGACTTGGAGAGTCAGTGCCTTTAACCTGCTGTTTGGCCCTGTTTGCAATTTCTGCGGAAGATGAACAGGAATAGGGAGAACCAATGAGAGACTAGCCGGAGGTGTCTGGACGGGCGAATTTAACTCTCATTTCCCACCAGGAAGAGGAATTAACCAAAGGCTCAGCGTGCCGTGCCGGAACCAGATTAGGGCCTGAAGCAATCCTGCGGTGTTGCGGCCAGCTCACAAGAAAGCGAGTTGAAGAAAGGAGCTCAGGGGCACTGTATTTCACAAACATGCAGAGTTATAAATGACAGCTATCGTCCAAAAATATTCTGAAGTAAGGCGGCCAAGAGGTCTTGAATGCGGGGCAGAATTGCAGGAAACCAATTTCCCGAGGTAGACTGGAATTGCATTTAAAGCATAGGAAAAGAGGCAGAACGTCCACAATGATGCACTTGGCCAAAAAGGGCGTATGCGTTTTTTCCTGAATATATTCAGGAAAAAAACGCATACGCCCTTTTTGGCCAACCAAGCAAGCTTGCAAAGGAAATCTGCACTACAACGAAGTCTCACTTCCCCCCGGTCAAAAGGGCCATCTGAAAAAAGTGTAAAATCCAGAAAGGCAGGACAGGCCATGGAGAACTGGGAGCCTTGTTATGCTGATGGGCGGGATGTAAATTGCCAACAGCCACTCAGGAGAAGTGTATGGTGTTTCTTGAAACATCTAAAAAACAAAGCAACAGAGCCTAGGGCACTTCCACTTATGGTCCTATAGCTTAGGGAAATTAAAATCCAAAAGACACAGCCACCCCAAAGTTTGGGACAGCTCTGTTTACAACAACCTCGTTTACGGTACAAGTTCAATATCGCAGAAACCGAAAAATGGATAAAGAAGTTGTGGTACTTACGTACAATGCAATATCACTCAGCAATGAAATCTATGTCATCAGGCCCATAGCAGCATAATGAGTGGATTCAGGTATGATGATTCTAACTGAAATAAGTCACACAGAAAAAGAAACATCATAAGATATCACTAATACACGGAATGTAAACTTGGCTACAAAGGAACTGAATTACAAAACAGAACAGGGTCTCAAATTCAGAAAACCAACTTATGCTTCCTTAAGGGGAAAGGTGAGTTGGGGTGCTGCATAAAACCAGAGATTGAAATGAGCACAGATAAAGTTCCTTAAGCCAAACATGTAATAGACAAGAGCTACTACTTTTTCAACGAAATGGACTCAACACCCCATATTAAACGTCTAAGAATGTACCTGACTAGTAAGTATCTTAAAACCTATGGATTGCTATGTCTCCAAAAGAGAATCAAGCATGTGTACAGGGGCATAAACGCAGCAGTGATAGGATTGGAGAGGTTCGGTGAGCAAACAAAGACCCTTTGAAGTCATATTGCATGGTACCCATTCCACGGGTCTCAACTCTCCATGTTTAAGGGATTCTTCCTTCAGCTAAAACATGCATGTGGAACCCAGAGTATGATCAACCGTGTGATCGGGAGACGTGTTCCAATATGTCTCAGTTCTCGTCCCCTGGTACTCGGGTGCATCATTCCAGACACTTTACTAACACTCTCCCGACTTGGAGAGTCAGTGCCTTTAACCTGCTGTTTGGCCCAGTTTGCAATTTCTGCGGAAGATGAACAGGAATAGGGAGAACCAATGAGAGACTAGCCGGAGGTGTCTGGACGGGCGAATTTAACTCTCATTTCCCACCAGGAAGAGGAATTAACCAAAGGCTCAGCGTGCCGTGCCGGAACCAGATTAGGGCCTGAAGCAATCCTGCGGTGTTGCGGCCAGCTCACAAGAAAGCGAGTTGAAGAAAGGAGCTCAGGGGCACTGTAATTCACAAACCTGCAGAGTTATAAATGACAGCTATCGTCCAAAAATATACTGAAGTAAGGCTGCCAAGAGGTCTTGAATGCGGGGCAGAATTGCAGGAAACCAATTTCAGGAGGTAGAGTGGAATTTCATTTAAAGCATAGGAAAAGAGGCAGAACTTTGAAAATGATGCACTTGGCCAAAAAGGGCGTATGCGTTTTTTCCTGAATATATTCAGGAAAAAAACGCATACGCCCTCTTTGGCCAATTGAGCAAGCTTAGAAAGGAAATCTGCACTACAAAGAAGTCTCACATCTCCCCTGGTCAAAAGTGCCATATGAAAAAAGTGTAAAATCCAGAAAGGCAGGACAGGCCATGGAGAACTGGGAGCCTTGTTATGCTGATGAGCGGGATGTAAATTGCCAACAGCCACTGGGGAGAATTGTATGGTGTTTCCTGAAACATCTAAAAAACAAAGCAACAGAGCCTAGGACCCTTCCACTTATGGTCCTATAGCTTAGGGAAATTAAAATCAAAAAGACACAGCCACCCCAAAGTTTGGGATGGCTCTGTTTACAAGAACCTCGTTTACGGTACAAGTTCAATATCGCAGAAAGCGAAAAATGGATAAAGAAGTTGTGGTACTTACGTACAATGCAATATCACTCAGCAATGAAATCTATGTCATCAGGCCCGTAGCAGCATAATGAGTGGATTCAGGTATGATGATTCTAACTGAAATAAGTCACACAGAAAAAGAAACATCATAAGATATCACTAATAAACGGAATGTAAACTTGGCTACAAAGGAACTGAATTACAAAACAGAACAGGGTCTCAAATTCAGAAAACCAACTTATGCTTGCTTAAGTGGAAAGGTGAGTTGGGGTGCTGCATAAAACCAGAGATTGAAATGAGCACAGATAAAGTTCCTTAAGCCAAATATGGAATATACAAGAGCTACTCCTTGCTCAACAAAATAGACTCATCACCCAATATTAAACGCCTAATAATGTAATTGACTAGTAAGTATCTTAAAACCTATGGATTGCTATGTCTCCAAAACAGAATCAAGCATTTGTACAGGGGCATAAACGCAGCAGTGATAGGTTTGGAGAGGTTTGGTGAGCAAATGAAGACCCTTTGAAGTCATATTGCATGAAACCCATTCCACGGGTCTCAACTCTCCAGGTTTGAGGGATTTTTCCTTCAGCTAAAACATGCATGTGGAACCCAGAGTATGATCAACCGTGTGATCGGGAGACGTGTTGAAATATGTCTCAGTTCTCATCCCCTGGTACACGGGTGCATCATTCCAGACGCTTTACTAACACTCTCCCGACTTGGAGAGTCAGTGCCTTTAACCTCCTGTTTGGCCCAGTTTGAAAATTCCGCGGAAGATGAACAGGAATAGGGAGAACCAATGAGAGACTAGCTGGAGGTGTCTGGACGGGAAAATTTAACTCTCATTTCCCACCAGGAAGAGGAATTAACCAAAGGATCAGCGTGCCGTGCCGGAACCAGATTAGGGCCTGAAGCAATCCTGCGGTGTTGCGGCCAGCTCACAAGAAAGCGAGTTGAAGAAAGGAGCCCAGGGGCACTGTAATTCACAAAGCTGCAGAGTTATAAATGACAGCTATCATCCAAAAATATACTGAAGTAAGGCTGCCAAGAGGACTTGAAAGCCGGGCAGAATTGCAGGAAACCGATTTCAGGAGGTAGACTGGAATTGCATTTAAAGCATAGGAAAAGAGGCAGAACGTCCACAATGATGCACTTGGCCAAAAAGGGCGTATGCGTTTTTCCCTGAATATATTCAGGAAAAAACGCATACGCACTTTTTGGCCAACCAAGCAAGCTTGCAAAGGAAATCTGCACTACAATGAAGTCTCACTTCCCCTCGGTCAAAAGGGCCATCTGAAAAAAGTGTAAAATCCAGAAAGGCAGGACAGGCCATGGAGAACTGGGAGCCTTGTTATGCTGATGGGCGGGATGTAAATTCCCAACAGCCACTTGGGAGAAGTGTATGGTGTTTCCTGAAACATCTAAAAAACAAAGGAACAGAGCCTAGGGCACTTCCACTTATGGTCCTATAGCTTAGGGAAATTAAAATCAAAAAGACACAGCCACCCCAAAGTTTGGGACGGCTCTGTTTACAAGAACCTCGTTTACGGTACAACTTCAATATCGCGTAAAGCGAAAAATGGATAAAGAAGTTTTGGTTCTTACGTACAATGCAATATCACTCAGCAATGAAATCTATGTCATCAGGCCCATAGCAGCATAATGAGTGGATTCAGGTATGATGATTCTAACTGAAATAAGTCACAAGCAAATCAAACATCATAAGATATCATTAATACACGCAATGGAAACTTGGCTACACAGGAACTGGATTACAAAACAGAACAGGGTCTCTAATTGAGAAAACCAACTTATGCTTGCTTAAGGGGAAAGGTGAGTTGGGGTGCTGCATAAAACCAGAGATTGAAATGAGCACAGATAAAGTTCCTTAAGCCAAATATGTAATAGACAAGAGCTACTCCTTGCTCAACGAAATGGACTCAAAACCCCATATTAAACGCCTATGAATGTAACTGACTAGTAAGTATCTTAAAAGCTATGGATTACTATGTCTCTGAAAGAGAATCAAGCGTGTGTACAGGGGCATAAACGCAGCAGTGATAGGATTGGAGAGGTTCGGTGAGCAAATGAAGACCCTTTGAAGTCATATTGCATGGTACCCATTCCACGGGTCTCAACTCTCCAGGTTTAAGGGATTCTTCCTTCAGCTAAAACATTCCTTCCTTGAGTTCCACATTCAGTGGAACCCAGAGTATGATCAAACGTGTGATCGGGAGACGTGTTGAAATATATCTCAGTTCTCGTCCCCTGGTACTCGGGTGCAACACTCCAGACGCTTTACTAACACTCTCCTGACTTGGAGAGTCAGTGCCTTTAACCTCCTGTTTGGCCCAGTTTGCAAATTCCATGGAAGATGAACAGGAATAGGGAGAACCAATGAGAGACTAGCTGGAGGTGTCTGGACGGGCAAATTTAACTCTCATTTCCCACCAGGAAGAGGAATTAACCAAAGGCTCAGCGTGCCATGCCGGAACCAGATTAGGGCCTGAAGCAATCCTGCGGTGTTGCGGCCATCTCACAAGAAAGCGAGTTGAAGAAAGGAGCCCAGGGGCACTGTAATTCACAAACCTGCAGAGTTATAAATGACAGCTATCGTCCAAAAATATACGGAAGTAAGGCTGCCAAGAGGACTTGAAAGCTTGGCAGAATTGCAGGAAACCGATTTCAGGAGGTAGACTGGAATTGCATTTAAAGCATAGGAAAAGAGGCAGAACGTCGACAATGATGCACTTGGCCAAAAAGTGCGTATGCGTTTTTTCCTGAATATGTTCAGTAAAAAACGCATACGCCCTGTTTGGCCAACCAAGCAAGCTTGCATAGGAAATCTGCACTACAATGAAGTCTCACTTTCCCCCGGTCAAATGGGCCATCTGAAAAAAGTGTAAAATCCAGAAAGGCAGGACAGGCCATGGAGAACTGGGAGCCTTGTTATGCTGATGGGCGGGATGTAAATTCCCAACAGCCACTTGAGAGAAGTGTATGGTGTTTCCTGAAACATCTAAAAAACAAAGCAACAGAGCCTAGGGCACTTCCACTTATGGTCCTATAGCTCAGGGAAATTAAAATCAAAAAGACACAGCCACCCCAAAGTTTGGGACGGCTCTGTTTACAAAAACCTCGTTTACGGTACAAGTTCAATATTGCAGAAAGTGAAAAATGGATAAAGAAGTTGTGGTACTTACGTACAATGCAATATCACTCAGCAATGAAATCTATGTCATGAGGCCCGTAGCAGCATAATGAGTGGATTCAGGTATGATGATTCTAACTGAAATAAGTCACAAGAAAAAGAAACATCATAAGATATCACTAATACACGGAATGTAAACTTGGCTACACAGGAACTGGATTACAAAACACAACAGGGTCTCAAATTTAGAAAACCAACTTATGCTTGCTTAAGGGGAAAGGTGAGTTGGGGTGTTGCATAAAACCAGAGATTGAAATGAGCACAGATAAAGTTCCTTAAGCCAAATATGGAATAGACAAGAGCTACTCCTTGCTCAACGAAATGGACTCAACACCCCATATTAAACGCCTAAGAATGTACCTGACTACTAAGTATCTTAAAACCTATGGATAGCTATGTCTCCGAAAGAGAATCAAGCGTGTGTACAGGGGCATAAACGCAGCAGTGATAGGATTGGAGATGTTCCGTGAGCAAATCAAGACCCTTTGAAGTCATATTGCATGGTACCCATTTCACGGGTCTCAACTCTCCAGGTTTAAGGGATTCTTCCCTCAGCTAAAACATGCATGTGGAACCCAGAGTATGATCAACCGTGTGATCGGGAGACGTGTTGAAATATGTCTCAGTTCTCATCCCCTGGTACACGGGTGCATCATTCCAGACGCTTTACTAACACTCTCCCGACTTGGAGAGTCAGTGCCTTTAACCTCCTGTTTGGCCCAGTTTGCAAATTCCGCGGAAGATGAACAGGAATAGGGAGAACCAATGAGAGACTAGCTGGAGGTGTCTGGACGGGAAAATTTAACTCTCATTTCCCACCAGGAAGAGGAATTAACCAAAGGATCAGCGTGCCGTGCCGGAACCAGATTAGGGCCTGAAGCAATCCTGCGGTGTTGCGGCCAGCTCACAAGAAAGCGAGTTGAAGAAAGGAGCCCAGGGACACTGTAATTCACAAACCTGCAGAGTTATAAATGACAGCTATCGTCCAAAAATATACTGAAGTAACGCTGCCAAGAGGACTTGAAACCCGGGCAGAATTGCAGGAAACCGTTTTCAGGAGGTAGACTGGAATTGCATTTAAAGCATAGGAAAAGAGGCAGAACGTCCACAATGATGCACTTGGCCAAAAAGGGCGTATGCGTTTTTTCCTGAATATGTTCAGGAAAAAACGCATACGCCCTTTTTGGCCAACCAAGCAAGCTTGCAAAGGAAATCTGCACTACAATGAAGTCTCACTTCCCCCCGCTCAAAAGGGCCATCTGAAAAAAGTGTAAAATCCAGAAAGGCAGGACAGGCCATGGAGAACTGGGAGCCTTGTTATGCTGATGGGTGGGATGTAAATTGCAAACAGCCACTCGGGAGAAGTGTATGGTGTTTCCTGAAACATCTAAATACAAACCAACAGAGCCTAGGGCACTTCCACTTATGGTCCTATAGCTTAGGGAAATTAAAATCAAAAAGACACAGCCACCCCAAAGTTTGGGACAGCTCTGTTTACAAGAACCTAGTCTACGCCAGAAGTTCAATATCGCAGAAAGTGAAAAATGGATAAAGAAGTTGTGGTACATACGTACAATTCAATACCACTCAGCAATGAAATCTATGTCATCAGGCCCGTAGCAGCATAATGAGTGGATTCAGGTATGATGATTCTAACTGAAATAAGTCACAAGAAAAAGAAACATCATAAGATATCACTAATACACGGAATGTAAACTTGGCTACACAGAAACTGGAATACAAAACAGAACACGGTCTCAAATTTAGAAAACCAACTTATGCTTTCTTAAGGGGAAAGGTGAGTTGGGGTGTTGCATAAAACCAGAGATTGAAATGAGCACAGATAAAATTCCTTAAGCCAAATATGTAATAGACAAGAGCTACTCCTTGCTCAATGAAATGGACTCAACACCCCATATTAAACGCCTAAGAATGTACCTGACTACTAAGTATCTAAAAACCTATGGATTGCTATGTCTCCGAAAGAGAATCAAGCGTGTGTACAGGGGCATAAACGCAGCAGTGATAGTATTGGAGAGGTTCCGTGAGCAAATCCAGACCCTTTGAATTCATATTGCATGGTACCCATTTCACGGGTCTCAACTCTCCAGGTTTAAGGGATTCTTCCTTCAGCTAAAACATGCATGTGGAACCCAGAGTATGATCAACCGTGTGATCGGGAGACGTGTTGAAATATGTCTCAGTTCTCATCCCCTGGTACACTGGTGCATCATTCCAGACGCTTTACTAACACTCTCCTGACTTGGAGAGTCAGTGCCTTTAACATCCTGTTTGGCCTAGTTTGCAAATTCCGCAGAAGATGAACAGGAATAGGGAGAACCAATGAGATACTAGCTGGAGGTGTCTGGACGGGCAAATTTAACTCTCATTTCCCACCAGGAAGAGGAATTAACCAAAGGCTCAGCGTGCCGTGCCGGAACCAGATTAGGGCCTGAAGCAATCCTGCGGTGTTGCGGCCAGCTCACAAGAAAGCGAGTTGAAGAAAGGAGCCCAGGGGCACTGTAATTCACAAACCTGCAGAGTTATAAATGACAGCTATCGTCCAAAAATATACTGAAGTAACGCTGCCAAGAGGACTTGAAAGCCGGGCAGAATTGCAGGAAACCGATTTCAGGAGGTAGCCTGGAATTGCATTTAAAGCATAGGAAAAGAGGCAGAACGTCGACAATGATGCACTTGGCCAAAAAGGGCGTATGCGTTTTTTCCTGAATATGTTCAGGAAAAAACGCATACGCCCTTTTTGGCCAACCAAGCAAGCTTGCAAAGGAAATCTGCACTACAATGAAGTCTCACTTCCCCCCGGTCAAAAGGGCCATCTGAAAAAAGTGTAAAATCCAGAAAGGCAGGAGAGGCCATGGAGAACTGGGAGCCTTCTTATGCTGATGGGCGGGATGTAAATTGCCAACAGCCACTCGGGAGAAGTGTATGGTGTTTCTAGAAACATCTAAAAAACAAAGCAACAGAGCCTAGGGAACTTCCACTTATGGTCCTATAGCTTAGGGAAATTAAAATCAAAAAGACACAGCCAGCCCAAAGTTTGGGACGGCTCTGTTTACAAGAACCTCATTTAAGGTACAAGTTGAATGTTGCAGAAACTGAAGAATGGATAAAGAAGTTGTGGTACTTACGTACAATGTAATATCACTCAGCAATGAAATCTATGTCATCAGGCCCATAGCAGCATAATGAGTGGATTCAGGTATGATGATTCTAAATGAAATAAGTCACACAGAAAATGAAACATCATAAGATATCACTGATACACGGAATGTAAACTTGGCTACACAGGAACTGGATTACAAAACAGAACAGGGTCACAAATTTAGAAAACCAACATATGTTTGCTTAAGGGGAAAGGTGAGTTGGGGTGCTGCATAAAACCAGAGATTGAAATGAGCACAGATAAAGTTCTTTAAGCCAAATATGTAATAGACAAGAGCTACTCCTTGCTCAATGAAATGGACTCAACATCCCATATTAAACGCCTAAGAATGTAGCTGACTAGTAAGTATCTTAAAACCTATGTATTGCTATGTCTCCAAAAGAGAATCAAGCGTGTGTACAGGGGCATAAACGCAGCAGTGATAGGATTGGAGAGGTTCGGTGAGTAAATGAAGACCCTTTGAAGTCATATTGCATGGTACCCATTCCACGGGTCTCAACTCTCCAGGTTTAAGGGATTCTTCCTTCAGCTAAAACATGCATGTGGAGCCCAGAGTATGATCAACTGTGTGATCGGGAGATGTGTTCAAATATGTCTCAGCTTTCGTCCCCTGGTACTCGAGTGCAACATTCCAGACGCTTTACTAACACTCTCCCGACTTGGAGAGTCAGTGCCTTTAACCTCCTGTTTGGCCCAGTTTGCAATTTCTGCAGAAGATGAACAGGAATAGGGAGAACAAATGAGAGACTAGCTGGAGGTGTCTGGACGGGCAAATTTAACTCCATTTCCCACCAGGAAGAGGAATTAACCAAAGGCTCAGCGGGCCGTGCCGGAACCAGATTAGGGCCTGAAGCAATCCTGCGGTGTTGCGGCCAGCTCACAAGAAAGTGAGTTGAAGAAAGGAGCTCAGGGGCACTGTAATTCACAAACCTGCAGAGTTATAAATGACAGCTATCGTCCAAAAATATACTGAAGTAAGGCTGCCAAGAGGTCTTGAATGCGGGGCAGAATTGCAGGAAACCAATTTCAGGAGGTAGAGTGGAATTTCATTTAAAGCATAGGAAAAGAGGCAGAACTTTGAAAATGATGCACTTGGCCAAAAAGGGCGTATGCGTTTTTTCCTGAATATATTCAGGAAAAAAACGCATACGCCCTCTTTGGCCAATTGAGCAAGCTTAGAAAGGAAATCTGCACTACAAAGAAGTCTCACATCTCCCCTGGTCAAAAGTGCCATATGAAAAAAGTGTAAAATCCAGAAAGGCAGGACAGGCCATGGAGAACTGGGAGCCTTGTTATGCTGATGAGCGGGATGTAAATTGCCAACAGCCACTGGGGAGAATTGTATGGTGTTTCCTGAAACATCTAAAAAACAAAGCAACAGAGCCTAGGACCCTTCCACTTATGGTCCTATAGCTTAGGGAAATTAAAATCAAAAAGACACAGCCACCCCAAAGTTTGGGATGGCTCTGTTTACAAGAACCTCGTTTACGGTACAAGTTCAATATCGCAGAAAGCGAAAAATGGATAAAGAAGTTGTGGTACTTACGTACAATGCAATATCACTCAGCAATGAAATCTATGTCATCAGGCCCGTAGCAGCATAATGAGTGGATTCAGGTATGATGATTCTAACTGAAATAAGTCACACAGAAAAAGAAACATCATAAGATATCACTAATAAACGGAATGTAAACTTGGCTACAAAGGAACTGAATTACAAAACAGAACAGGGTCTCAAATTCAGAAAACCAACTTATGCTTGCTTAAGTGGAAAGGTGAGTTGGGGTGCTGCATAAAACCAGAGATTGAAATGAGCACAGATAAAGTTCCTTAAGCCAAATATGTAATATACAAGAGCTACTCCTTGCTCAACAAAATAGACTCATCACCCAATATTAAACGCCTAATAATGTAATTGACTAGTAAGTATCTTAAAACCTATGGATTGCTATGTCTCCAAAACAGAATCAAGCGTGTGTACAGGGGCATAAACGCAGCAGTGATAGGATTGGAGAGGTTTGGTGAGCAAATGAAGACCCTTTGAAGTCATATTGCATGGTACCCATTCCACGGGTCTCAACTCTCCAGGTTTAAGGGATTCTTCCCTCAGCTAAAACATGCATGTGGAACCGAAAGTATGATCAACCATGTGATTGGTAGACGTGTTCCAATATGTCTCAGTTCTCGTCCCCTGGTATTCGGGTGCAACATTCTAGACGCTTTAATAACACTCTCCCGACTTGGAGAGTCAGTGCCTTTAACCTCCTGTTTAGCCCAGTTTGCAATTTCTGCGGAAGATGAACAGGAATAGGGAGAACCAATGAGAGACTAGCTGGAGGTGTCTGGACTTGCAAATTTAACTCTCATTTCCCACCAGGAAGAGGAATTAACCAAAGGCTCAGAATGCCATGCTGGAACCAGATTAGGGCCTGAAGCAATCCTGCGGTGTTGCGGCCAGCTCACAAGAAAGTGAGTTGAAGAAAGGAGCTCAGGGGCACTGTAATTCACAAACCTGCAGAGTTATAAATGACAGCTATAGTCCAAAAATATACTGAAGTAACGCTGCCAAGAGGACTTGAAAGCGGGGCAGAATTGCAGGAAACCAATTTCAGGAGGTAGACTGGAATTGCATTTAAAGCATAGGAAAAGAGGCAGAACGTCGACAATGATGCACTTGGCCAAAAAGGGCGTATGCGTTTTTTCCTGAATGTATTCAGAAAAAAACGCATACCCACTTTTTGGCCAACCAAGCAAGCTTGCAAAGGAAATCTGCACTACAATGAAGTCTCACTTTCCCCAGGTCAAAAGGGCCATCTGAAAAAAGTGTAAAATCCAGAAAGGCAGAACAGGTCATGGAGAACAGGGAGCCTTGTTATGCTGATGGGCGGGATGTAAATTGCCAACAGCCACTCGGGAGAAGTGTATGGTGTTTCCTGAAACATCTAAAAAACAAAGCAACAGAGCCTAGGGCACTTCCACTTATGGTCCTATAGCTTAGGGAAACTAAAATCAAAAAGACACAGCCACCGCAAAGTTTGGGACAGCTCCGTTTACAAGAACCTCCTTTACGGTACTACTTCAATATCGCAGAAAGTGAAAAATGGATAAAGAAGTTGTGGTACTTACGTACAATGCAATATCACTCAGCAATGACATCTATGTCATCAGGCCCATAGCAGCATAATGAGTGGATTCAGGTATGATGATTCTAACTGAAATAAGTCACACAGAAAAAGAAACATCATAAGATATCACTAATACACGGAATGTAAACTTGGCTACACAGGAACTGAATTTCAAAACAGAACATGGTCCCAAATTTAGAAAATCAACTTATGCTTGCTTAAGGAGAAAGGTGAGTTGGGGTGCTGCATAAAACCAGAGATTGAAATGAGCAAAAATAAAGTTCCTTAAGCCAAATATGTAATAGACACGAGCTACTCCTTGCTCAACGAAATGGACTCAAAACCCCATATTAAACGCCTAAGAATGTACCTGACTAGTAATATCTTAAAATCTATGGATTGCTATGTCTCCGAAAGAGAATCAAGCATGTGTAGAGGGTTTAAACGCAGCAGTGATAGGATTGGAGAGGTTCGGTGAGCAAACGAAGAACCTTTGAAGTCATATTGAATGGTACCCATTCCACGGGTCTCAACTCTCCAGGTTTAAGGGATTCTTCCTTCAGCTAAAACATGCATGTGGAACCCAGAGTATGATCAACCGTGTGATCGGGAGACGTGTTCAAATATGTCTCAGTTTTCCTCCCCTGGTACTCGGGTGCAACATTCCAGTTGCTTTACTAACACTCTCCCGACGTGGAGAGTCAGTGCCTTTAACCTCCTCTTTGGCCCAGTTTGCAATTTCTGCGGAAGATGAACAGGAATAGGGAGAACCAATGAGAGACTAGCTGGAGGTGTCTGGACGGGCAAATTTAACTCTCATTTCCCACCAGGAAGAGGAATTAACCAAAGGCTCAGCCTGCAATGCCGGACCAGGTAAGGGCCTGAAGCAATCCTGCGGTGTTGCGGCCAGCTCACAAGAAAGCGAGTTGAAGAAAGGAGCTCAGGGGCACTGTAATTCACAAACCTGCAGAGTTATAAATGACAGCTATCGTCCAAAAATATACTGAAGTAAGGCTGCCAAGAGGACTTGAAAGCGGGGCAGAATTGCAGGAAACCGATTTCAGGAGGTAGACTGGAATTGCATTTAAAACATAGGAAAAGAGGCAGAACGTTGACAATCATGCACTTGGCCAAAAAGGTCGTATGCATTTTTTCCTGAATATATTCAGGAAAAAGTGCATACGATCTTTTTGGGCAACCAAGCAAGCTTGCAAAGAAATCTGCACTACAATGAAGTCTCACTTCCCCCCGGTCAAAAGGGCCATCTGAAAAAAGTGTAAAATCCAGAAAGGCAGGACAGGCCATGGAGAACTGGGAGCCTTGTTATGCTGATGGGCGGGATGTAAATTGCCAACAGCCACTCGGGAGAAGTGTATCGTGTTTCCTGAAACATCTAAAAAACAAAGCAACAGAGCCTAGGGCACTTCCACTTATGGTCCTATAGCTTAGGGAAATTAAAATCAAAAAGACACAGCCACCCCAAAGTTTGGGATGGCTCTGTTTACAAGAACCTCGTTTACAGTACAAGTTCAATATCGCATAAAGCGAAAAATGGATAAAGAAGTTGTGGTACTTACGTACAATGCAATATCACTCAGCAATGACATCTATGTCATCAGGCCCATAGCAGCATAATGAGTGGATTCAGGTATGATGATTCTAACTGAAATAAGTCACACAGAAAAAGAAACATCATAAGATATCACTAATACACGGAATGTAAACTTGGCTACACAGGAACTGAATTTCAAAACAGAACATGGTCCCAAATTTAGAAAATCAACTTATGCTTGCTTAAGGAGAAAGGTGAGTTGGGGTGCTGCATAAAACCAGAGATTGAAATGAGCAAAAATAAAGTTCCTTAAGCCAAATATGTAATAGACACGAGCTACTCCTTGCTCAACGAAATGGACTCAAAACCCCATATTAAACGCCTAAGAATGTACCTGACTAGTAATATCTTAAAATCTATGGATTGCTATGTCTCCGAAAGAGAATCAAGCATGTGTAGAGGGTTTAAACGCAGCAGTGATAGGATTGGAGAGGTTCGGTGAGCAAACGAAGAACCTTTGAAGTCATATTGAATGGTACCCATTCCACGGGTCTCAACTCTCCAGGTTTAAGGGATTCTTCCTTCAGCTAAAACATGCATGTGGAACCCAGAGTATGATCAACCGTGTGACCGGGAGACTTGTTCAAATATGTCTCAGTTTTCCTCCCCTGGTACTCGTGTACAACATTCCAGATGCTTTACTAACACTCTCCCGACTTGGAGAGTCAGTGCCTTTAACCTCCTGTTTGGCCCAGTTTGCAATTTCTGCGGAAGATGAACAGGAATAGGGAGAACCAATGAGAGACTAGCTGGAGGTGTCTGGACGGGAAAATTTAACTCTCATTTCCCACCAGGAAGAGGAATTAACCAAAGGCTCAGCGTGCCATGCCGGAACCAGATTAGGGCCTGAAGCAATCCTGCGGTGTTGCGGCCAGCTCACGAGAAAGCGAGTTGAAGAAAGGAGCTCAGTGGCACTGTAATTCACAAACCTGCAGAGTTATAAATGACAGCTATCATCCAAAAATATACTGAAGTAAGGCTGCCAAGAGGACTTGAAAGCCGGGCAGAATTGCAGGAAACCGATTTCAGGAGGTAGACTGGAATTGCATTTAAAGCATAGGAAAAGAGGCAGAAGGTCGACAATGATGCACTTGGCCAAAAAGGGCGTATGCGTTTTTTCCTGAATATATTCAGGAAAAAACGCATACGCCCTTTTTGGCCACCCAAGCAAGCTTGCAAAGGAAACCTGCACTACAATGAAGTCTCACTTCCCCTAGGTCAAAAGGGCCATCTGAAAAAAGTGTAAAATCCAGAAAGGCAGGACAGGCCATGGAGAACTGGGAGCCTTGTTATGCTGATGGGCGGGATGTAAATTGCCAACAGCCACTCGGGAGAAGTGTATGGTGTTTCCTGAAACATCTAAAAAACAAAGCAACAGAGCCTAGGGCACTTCCACTTATGGTCCTATAGCTTAAGGAAATTAAAATCAAAAAGACACAGCCACCCCAAAGTTTGGGATGGCTCTGTTTACAAGAAACTCGTTTACGGTACAAGTTCAATATTGCATAAAGCGAAAAATGGATAAAGAAGTTGTGGTACTTACGTACAATGCAATATCACTCAGCAATGACATCTATGTCATCAGGCCCATAGCAGCATAATGAGTGGATTCAGGTATGATGATTCTAACTGAAATAAGTCACACAGAAAAAGAAACATCATAAGATATCACTAATACACGGAATGTAAACTTGGCTACACAGGAACTGAATTTCAAAACAGAACATGGTCCCAAATTTAGAAAATCAACTTATGCTTGCTTAAGGGGAAAGGTGAGTTGGGGTGCTGCATAAAACCAGAGATTGAAATGAGCACAGATAAAGTTCCTTAAGCCAAATATGTAATAGACAAGAGCTACTCCTTGCTCAACGAAATGGACTCAAAACCCCATATTAAACGCCTAATAATGTACCTGACTAGTAAGTATCTTAAAACCTATGGATTGCTATGTCTCTGAAAGTGAATCAATCGTGAGTACAGGGGCAAAAACGCAGCAGTGATAGGATTGGAGAGTTTTGGTGAGCAAATGAAGACCCTTTGAAGTCATATTGCATGGTACCCATTCCACGGGTCTCAACTCTCCAGGTTTAAGGGATTCTTCCTTCAGCTAAAACATGCATGTGGAACCCAGAGTATGATCAACCGTGTGATCGGGAGACGTGTTGAAATATGTCTCAGTTCTCGTCCCCTGGTACTCGGGTGCAACCTTCCAGATGCTTTACTAACACTCTCCCGACTTGGAGAGTCAGTGCCTTTAACCTCCTGTTTGGCCCAGTTTGCAAATTCCGCGGAAGATGAACAGGAATAGGGAGAACCAATGAGAGACTAGCTGGAGGTGTCTGGACGGGAAAATTTAACTCTCATTTCCCACCAGGAAGAGGAATTAACCAAAGGCTCAGCGTGCCGTGCCGGAACCAGATTAGGGCCTGAAGCAATCCTGCGGTGTTGCGGCCAGCTCACAAGAAAGCGAGTTGAAGAAAGGAGCTCAGGGGCACTGTAATTCACAAACCTGCAGAGTTATAAATGACAGCTGTCGTTCAAAAATATACTGAAGTAAGGCTGCCAAGAGGACTTGAAAGCCGGGCAGAATTGCAGGAAACCGATTTCAGGAGGTAGACTGGAATTGCATTTAAAGCATAGGAAAAGAGGCAGAAGGTCGACAATGATGCACTTGGCCAAAAAGGGCATATGCGTTTTTTCCTGAATATATTCAGGAAAAAACGCATACGCCCTTTTTGGCCAACCAAGCAAGCTTGCAAAGGAAATCTGCACTACAATGAAGTCTCACATCCCCCCCGTCAAAAGGGCCATCTGAAAAAAGTGTAAAATCCAGAAAGGCAGGACAGGCCATGGAGAACTGGGAGCCTTGTTATGCTGATGGGCGGGATGTAAATTGCCAACAGCCACTCGGGAGAAGTGTATGGTGTTTCCTGAAACATCTAAAAAACAAAGCAACAGAGCCTAGGGCACTTCCACTTATGGTCCTATAGCTTAGGGAAATTAAAATCAAAAAGACACAGCCACCCCAAAGTTTGGGATGGCTCTGTTTACAAGAAACTCGTTTACGGTACAAGTTCAATATCGCATAAAGCGAAAAATGGATAAAGAAGTTGTGGTACTTACGTACAATGCAATATCACTCAGCAATGA
Organism: Orcinus orca; assembly: GCF_937001465.1. Lineage (NCBI taxonomy): Eukaryota > Metazoa > Chordata > Mammalia > Artiodactyla > Delphinidae > Orcinus > Orcinus orca. The sequence goes on from NW_026044148.1 coordinate 414,420, forward strand.
CATCTATGTCATCAGGCCCATAGCAGCATAATGAGTGGATTCAGGTATGATGATTCTAACTGAAATAAGTCACACAGAAAAAGAAACATCATAAGATATCACTAATACACGGAATGTAAACTTGGCTACACAGGAACTGAATTTCAAAACAGAACATGGTCCCAAATTTACAAAACCAACTTATGCTTGCTTAAGGGGAAAGGTGAGTTGGGGTGCTGCATAAAACCAGAGATTGAAATGAGCACAGATAAATTTCCTTAAGCCAAATATGTAATAGACAAGAGCTACTCCTTGCTCAACGAAATGGACTCAAAACCCCATATTAAACGCCTAAGAATGTACCTGACTAGTAATTATCCTAAAACCTATGGATTGCTATGTCTCTGAAAGTGAATCAATCGTGAGTACAGGGGCAAAAACGCAGCAGTGATAGGATTGGAGAGCTTTGGTGAGCAAATGAAGACCCTTTGAAGTCATATTGCATGGTACCCATTCCACGGGTCTCAACTCTCCAGGTTTAAGGGATTCTTCCTTCAGCTAAAGCATGCATGTGGAACCCAGAGTATGATCAACCGTGTGATCGGGAGACGTGTTGAAATATGTCTCAGTTCTCGTCCCCTGGTACTCGGGTGCAACCTTCCAGATGCTTTACTAACACTCTCCCGACTTGGAGAGTCAGTGCCTTTAACCTCCTGTTTGGCCCAGTTTGCAAATTCCGCGGAAGATGAACAGGAATAGGGAGAACCAATGAGAGACTAGCTGGAGGTGTCTGGACGGGAAAATTTAACTCTCATTTCCCACCAGGAAGAGGAATTAACCAAAGGCTCAGCGTGCCGTGCCGGAACCAGATTAGGGCCTGAAGCAATCCTGCGGTGTTGCGGCCAGCTCACAAGAAAGCGAGTTGAAGAAAGGAGCTCAGGGGCACTGTAATTCACAAACCTGCAGAGTTATAAATGACAGCTATCGTTCAAAAATATACTGAAGTAAGGCTGCAAAGAGGACTTGAAAGCCGGGCAGAATTGCAGGAAACCGATTTCAGGAGGTAGACTGGAATTGCATTTAAAGCATAGGAAAAGAGGCAGAAGGTCGACAATGATGCACTTGGCCAAAAAGGGCGTATGCGTTTTTTCCTGAATATATTCAGGAAAAAACGCATACGCCGTTTTTGGCCAACCAAGCAAGCTTGCAAAGGAAATCTGCACTACAATGAAGTCTCACTTCCCCGCCGTCAAAAGGGCCATCTGAAAAAAGTGTAAAATCCAGAAAGGCAGGACAGGCCATGGAGAACTTGGACCCTTGTTATGCTGATGGGCGGGATGTAAATTGCCAACAGCCACTCGGGAGAAGTGTATGGTGTTTCCTGAAACATCTAAAAAACAAAGCAACAGAGCCTAGGGCACTTCCACTTATGGTCCTATAGCTTAGGGAAATTAAAATCAAAAAGACACAGCCACCCCAAAGTTTGGGATGGCTCTGTTTACAAGAAACTCGTTTACGGTACAAGTTCAATATCACAGAAAGCGAAAAATGGATAAAGAAGTTGTGGTACTTACGTACAATGCAATATCACTCAGCAATGACATCTATGTCATCAGGCCCATAGCAGCATAATGAGTGGATTCAGGTATGATGATTCTAACTGAAATAAGTCACACAGAAAAAGAAACATCATAAGATATCACTAATACACGGAATGTAAACTTGGCTACACAGGAACTGAGTTTCAAAACAGAACATGGTCCCAAATTTAGAAAACCAACTTATGCTTGCTTAAGGGGAAAGGTGAGTTGGGGTGCTGCATAAAACCAGAGATTGAAATGAACACAGATAAAGTTCCTTAAGCCAAATATGTAATAGACAAGAGCTAATCCTTGCTCAACGAAATGGACTCAAAACCCCATATTAAACGCCTAATAATGTACCTGACTAGTAAGTATCTTAAAACCTATGGATTGCTATGTCTCTGACAGTGAATCAATCGTGAGTACAGGGGCAAAAACGCAGCAGTGATAGGATTGGAGAGTTTTGGTGAGCAAATGAAGACCCTTTGAAGTCATATTGCATGGTACCCATTCCACGGGTCTCAACTCTCCAGGTTTAAGGGATTCTTCCTTCAGCTAAAACATGCATGTGGAACCCAGAGTATGATCAACCGTGTGATCGGGAGACGTGTTGAAATATGTCTCAGTTCTCGTCCCCTGGTACTCGGGTGCAACATTCCAGATGCTTTACTAACACTCTCCCGACTTGGAGAGTCAGTGCCTTTAACCTCCTGTTTGGCCCAGTTTGCAAATTCCGCGGAAGATGAACAGGAATAGGGAGAACCAATGAGAGACTAGCTGGAGGTGTCTGGACGGGCAAATTTAACTCTCATTTCCCACCAGGAAGAGGAATTAACCAAAGGCTCAGCGTGCCATGCCGGAACCAGATTAGGGCCTGAAGCAATCCTGCGGTGTTGCGGCCAGCTCACAAGAAAGCGAGTTGAAGAAAGGAGCTCAGGGGCACTGTAATTCACAAACCTGCAGAGTTATAAATGACAGCTATCGTCCAAAAATATACTGAAGTAAGGCTGCCAAGAGGACTTGAAAGCCGGGCAGAATTGCAGGAAACCGATTTCAGGAGGTAGACTGGAATTGCATTTAAAGCATAGGAAAAGAGGCAGAAGGTCGACAATGATGCACTTGGCCAAAAAGGGCGTATGCGTTTTTTCCTGAATATATTCAGGAAAAAACGCATACGCCCTTTTTGGCCAACCAAGCAAGCTTGCAAAGGAAATCTGCACTACAATGAAGTCTCACTTCCCCCCCGTCAAAAGGGCCATCTGAAAAAAGTGTAAAATCCAGAAAGGCAGGACAGGCCATGGAGAACTGGGAGACTTGTTATGCTGATGGGCCAGATGTAAATTGCCAACAGCCACTGGGGAGAAGTGTATGGTGTTTCCTGAAACATCTAAAAAACAAAGCAACAGAGCCTAGGGCACTTCCACTTATGGTCCTATAGCTTAGGGAAATTAAAATCAAAAAGACACAGCCACCCCAAAGTTTGGGATGGCTCTGTTTACAAGAAACTCGTTTACGGTACAAGTTCAATATCGCATAAAGCGAAAAATGGATAAAGAAGTTGTGGTACTTACGTACAATGCAATATCACTCAGCAATGACATCTATGTCATCAGGCCCATAGCAGCATAATGAGTGGATTCAGGTATGATGATTCTAACTGAAATAAGTCACACAGAAAAAGAAACATCATAAGATATCACTAATACACGGAATGTAAACTTGGCTACACAGGAACTGAATTTCAAAACAGAACATGGTCCCAAATTTAGAAAATCAACTTATGCTTGCTTAAGGGGAAAGGTGAGTTGGGGTGCTGCATAAAATCAGAGATTGAAATGAGCACAAATAAAGTTCCTTAAGCCAAATATGTAACAGACAAGAGCTACTCCTTGCTCAACGAAATGGACTCAAAACCCCATATTAAACGCCTAAGAATGTACCTGACTAGTAATATCTTAAAATCTATGGATTGCTATGTCTCCGAAAGAGAATCAAGCATGTGTAGAGGGGCATAAACGCAGCAGTGATAGGATTGGAGAGGTTCGGTGAGCAAACGAAGACCCTTTGAAGTCATATTGCATGGTACCCATTCCACGGGTCTCAACTCTCCAGGTTTAAGGGATTCTTCCTTCAGCTAAAACATGCATGTGGAACCCAGAGTATGATCAACCATGTGATCGGGAGACGTGTTGAAATATGTCTCAGTTCTCGTCCCCTGGTACTCGGGTGCAACATTCCAGATGCTTTACTAACACTCTCCCGACTTGGAGAGTCAGTGCCTTTAACCTCCTGTTTGGCCCAGTTTGCAAATTCCGTGGAAGATGAACAGGAATAGGGAGAACCAATGAGAGACTAGCTGGAGGTGTCTGGACGGGAAAATTTAACTCTCATTTCCCACCAGGAAGAGGAATTAACCAAAGGCTCAGCGTGCCATGCCGGAACCAGATTAGGGCCTGAAGCAATCCTGCGGTGTTGCGGCCAGCTCACAAGAAAGCGAGTTGAAGAAAGGAGCTCAGGGGCACTGTAATTCACAAACCTGCAGAGTTATAAATGACAGCTATCATCCAAAAATATACTGAAGTAAGGCTGCCAAGAGGACTTGAAAGCCGGGCAGAATTGCAGGAAACCGATTTCAGGAGGTAGACTGGAATTGCATTTAAAGCATAGGGAAAGAGGCAGAAGGTCGACAATGATGCACTTGGCCAAAAAGGGCGTATGCGTTTTTTCCTGAATATATTCAGGAAAAAACGCATACGCCCTTTTTGGCCAACCAAGCAAGCTTGCAAAGGAAATCTGCACTACAATGAAGTCTCACTTCCCCCCCGTCAAAAGGGCCATCTGAAAAAAGTGTAAAATCCAGAAAGGCAGGACAGGCCATGGAGAACTGGGAGCCTTGTTATGCTGATGGGCGGGATGTAGATTGCCAACAGCCACTCGGGAGAAGTGTATGGTGTTTCCTGAAACATCTAAAAAACAAAGCAACAGAGCCTAGGGCACTTCCACTTATGGTCCTATAGCTTAAGGAAATTAAAATCAAAAAGACACAGCCACCCCAAAGTTTGGGATGGCTCTGTTTACAAGAAACTCGTTTACGGTACAAGTTCAATATCGCATAAAGCGAAAAATGGATAAAGAAGTTGTGGTACTTACGTACAATGCAATATCACTCAGCAATGACATCTATGTCATCAGGCCCATAGCAGCATAATGAGTGGATTCAGGTATGATGATTCTAACTGAAATAAGTCACACAGAAAAAGAAACATCATAAGATATCACTAATACACGGAATGTAAACTTGGCTACACAGGAACTGAATTTCAAAACAGAACATGGTCCCAAATTTAGAAAATCAACTTATGCTTGCTTAAGGGGAAAGGTGAGTTGGGGTGCTGCATAAAACCAGAGATTGAAATGAGCACAAATAAAGTTCCTTAAGCCAAATATGTAACAGACAAGAGCTACTCCTTGCTCAACGAAATGGACTCAAAACCCCATATTAAACGCCTAAGAATGTACCTGACTAGTAATATCTTAAAATCTATGGATTGCTATGTCTCCGAAAGAGAATCAAGCATGTGTAGAGGGGCATAAACGCAGCAGTGATAGGATTGGAGAGGTTCGGTGAGCAAACGAAGACCCTTTGAAGTCATATTGCATGGTACCCATTCCACGGGTCTCAACTCTCCAGGTTTAAGGGATTCTTCCTTCAGCTAAAACATGCATGTGGAACCCAGAGTATGATCAACCATGTGATCGGGAGACGTGTTGAAATATGTCTCAGTTCTCGTCCCCTGGTACTCGGGTGCAACCTTCCAGATGCTTTACTAACACTCTCCCGACTTGGAGAGTCAGTGCCTTTAACCTCCTGTTTGGCCCAGTTTGCAAATTCCGCGGAAGATGAACAGGAATAGGGAGAACCAATGAGAGACTAGCTGGAGGTGTCTGGACGGGAAAATTTAACTCTCATTTCCCACCAGGAACAGGAATTAACCAAAGGCTCAGCGTGCCATGCCGGAACCAGATTAGGGCCTGAAGCAATCCTGCGGTGTTGCGGCCAGCTCACAAGAAAGCGAGTTGAAGAAAGGAGCTCAGGGGCACTGTAATTCACAAACCTGCAGAGTTATAAATGACAGCTATCATCCAAAAATATACTGAAGTAAGGCTGCCAAGAGGACTTGAAAGCCGGGCAGAATTGCAGGAAACCGATTTCAGGAGGTAGACTGGAATTGCATTTAAAGCATAGGAAAAGAGGCAGAAGGTCGACAATGATGCACTTGGCCAAAACGGGCGTATGCGTTTTTTCCTGAATATATTCAGGAAAAAACGCATACGCCCTTTTTGGCCAACCAAGCAAGCTTGCAAAGGAAATCTGCACTACAATGAAGTCTCACTTCCCCCCCGTCAAAAGGGCCATCTGAAAAAAGTGTAAAATCCAGAAAGGCAGGACAGGCCATGGAGAACTGGGAGCCTTGTTATGCTGATGGGCGGGATGTAAATTGCCAACAGCCACTCAGGAGAAGTGTATGGTGTTTCCTGAAACATCTAAAAAACAAAGCAACAGAGCCTAGGGCACTTCCACTTATGGTCCTATAGCTTAGGGAAATTAAAATCAAAAAGACACAGCCACCCCAAAGTTTGGGATGGCTCTGTTTACAAGAAACTCGTTTACGGTACAAGTTGAATATCGCATAAAGCGAAAAATGGATAAAGAAGTTGTGGTACTTACGTACAATGCAATATCACTCAGCAATGACATCTATGTCATCAGGCCCATAGCAGCATAATGAGTGGATTCAGGTATGATGATTCTAACTGAAATAAGTCACACAGAAAAAGAAACATCATAAGATATCACTAATACACGGAATGTAAACTTGGCTACACAGGAACTGAATTTCAAAACAGAACATGGTCCCAAATTTAGAAAACAAACTTATGCTTGCTTAAGGGGAAAGGTGAGTTGGGGTGCTGCATAAAACCAGAGATTGAAATGAGCACAGATAAATTTCCTTAAGCCAAATATGTAATAGACAAGAGCTACTCCTTGCTCAACGAAATGGACTCAAAACCCCATATTAAACGCCTAAGAATGTACCTGACTAGTAAGTATCCTAAAACCTATGGATTGCTATGTCTCTGAAAGTGAATCAATCGTGAGTACAGGGGCAAAAACGCAGCAGTGATAGGATTGGAGAGTTTTGGTGAGCAAATGAAGACCCTTTGAAGTCATATTGCATGGTACCCATTCCACGGGTCTCAACTCTCCAGGTTTAAGGGATTCTTCCTTCAGCTAAAACATGCATGTGGAACCCAGAGTATGATCAACCGTGTGATCGGGAGACGTGTTGAAATATGTCTCAGTTCTCGTCCCCTGGTACTCGGGTGCAACCTTCCAGATGCTTTACTAACACTCTCCCGACTTGGAGAGTCAGTGCCTTTAACCTCCTGTTTGGCCCAGTTTGCAAATTCCGCGGAAGATGAACAGGAATAGGGAGAACCAATGAGAGACTAGCTGGAGGTGTCTGGACGGGAAAATTTAACTCTCATTTCCCACCAGGAAGAGGAATTAACCAAAGGCTCAGCGTGCCATGCCGGAACCAGATTAGGGCCTGAAGCAATCCTGCGGTGTTGCGGCCAGCTCACAAGAAAGCGAGTTGAAGAAAGGAGCTCAGGGGCACTGTAATTCACAAACCTGCAGAGTTATAAATGACAGCTATCATCCAAAAATATACTGAAGTAAGGCTGCCAAGAGGACTTGAAAGCCGGGCAGAATTGCAGGAAACCGATTTCAGGAGGTAGACTGGAATTGCATTTAAAGCATAGGAAAAGAGGCAGAAGGTCGACAATGATGCACTTGGCCAAAAAGGGCGTATGCGTTTTTTCCTGAATATATTCAGGAAAAAACGCATACGCCCTTTTTGGCCAACCAAGCAAGCTTGCAAAGGAAATCTGCACTACAATGAAGTCTCACTTCCCCCCCGTCAAAAGGGCCATCTGAAAAAAGTGTAAAATCCAGAAAGGCAGGACAGGCCATGGAGAACTGGGAGCCTTGTTATGCTGATGGGCGGGATGTAAATTGCCAACAGCCACTCGGGAGAAGTGTATGGTGTTTCCTGAAACATCTAAAAAACAAAGCAACAGAGCCTAGGGCACTTCCACTTATGGTCCTATAGCTTAGGGAAATTAAAATCAAAAAGACACAGCCACCCCAAAGTTTGGGATGGCTCTGTTTACAAGAAACTCGTTTACGGTACAAGTTCAATATCGCAGAAAGCGAAAAATGGATAAAGAAGTTGTGGTACTTACGTACAATGCAATATCACTCAGCAATGACATCTATGTCATCAGGCCCATAGCAGCATAATGAGTGGATTCAGGTATGATGATTCTAACTGAAATAAGTCACACAGAAAAACAAACATCATAAGATATCACTAATACACGGAATGTAAACTTGGCTACACAGGAACTGAGTTTCAAAACAGAACATGGTCCCAAATTTAGAAAACCAACTTATGCTTGCTTAAGGGGAAAGGTGAGTTGGGGTGCTGCATAAAACCAGAGATTGAAATGAACACAGATAAATTTCCTTAAGCCAAATATGTAATAGACAAGAGCTACTCCTTGCTCAACGAAATGGACTCAAAACCCCATATTAAACGCCTAATAATGTACCTGACTAGTAAGTATCCTAAAACCTATCGATTGCTATGTCTCTGACAGTGAATCAATCGTGAGTACAGGGGCAAAAACGCAGCAGTGATAGGATTGGAGAGTTTTGGTGAGCAAATGAAGACCCTTTGAAGTCATATTGCATGGTACCCATTCCACGGGTCTCAACTCTCCAGGTTTAAGGGATTCTTCCTTCAGCTAAAGCATGCATGTGGAACCCAGAGTATGATCAACCGTGTGATCGGGAGACGTGTTGAAATATGTCTCAGTTCTCGTCCCCTGGTACTCGGGTGCAACCTTCCAGATGCTTTACTAACACTCTCCCGACTTGGAGAGTCAGTGCCTTTAACCTCCTGTTTGGCCCAGTTTGCAAATTCCGCGGAAGATGAACAGGAATAGGGAGAACCAATGAGAGACTAGCTGGAGGTGTCTGGACGGGAAAATTTAACTCTCATTTCCCACCAGGAAGAGGAATTAACCAAAGGCTCAGCGTGCCATGCCGGAACCAGATTAGGGCCTGAAGCAATCCTGCGGTGTTGCGGCCAGCTCACAAGAAAGCGAGTTGAAGAAAGGAGCTCAGGGGCACTGTAATTCACAAACCTGCAGAGTTATAAATGACAGCTATCATCCAAAAATATACTGAAGTAAGGCTGCCAAGAGGACTTGAAAGCCGGGCAGAATTGCAGGAAACCGATTTCAGGAGGTAGACTGGAATTGCATTTAAAGCATAGGGAAAGAGGCAGAAGGTCGACAATGATGCACTTGGCCAAAAAGGGCGTATGCGTTTTTTCCTGAATATATTCAGGAAAAAACGCATACGCCCTTTTTGGCCAACCAAGCAAGCTTGCAAAGGAAATCTGCACTACAATGAAGTCTCACTTCCCCCCCGTCAAAAGGGCCATCTGAAAAAAGTGTAAAATCCAGAAAGGCAGGACAGGCCATGGAGAACTGGGAGACTTGTTATGCTGATGGGCCAGATGTAAATTGCCAACAGCCACTGGGGAGAAGTGTATGGTGTTTCCTGAAACATCTAAAAAACAAAGCAACAGAGCCTAGGGCACTTCCACTTATGGTCCTATAGCTTAGGGAAATTAAAATCAAAAAGACACAGCCACCCCAAAGTTTGGGATGGCTCTGTTTACAAGAAACTCGTTTACGGTACAAGTTCAATATCGCATAAAGCGAAAAATGGATAAAGAAGTTGTGGTACTTACGTACAATGCAATATCACTCAGCAATGACATCTATGTCATCAGGCCCATAGCAGCATAATGAGTGGATTCAGGTATGATGATTCTAACTGAAATAAGTCACACAGAAAAAGAAACATCATAAGATATCACTAATACACGGAATGTAAACTTGGCTACACAGGAACTGAATTTCAAAACAGAACATGGTCCCAAATTTAGAAAATCAACTTATGCTTGCTTAAGGGGAAAGGTGAGTTGGGGTGCTGCATAAAACCAGAGATTGAAATGAGCACAAATAAAGTTCCTTAAGCCAAATATGTAACAGACAAGAGCTACTCCTTGCTCAACGAAATGGACTCAAAACCCCATATTAAACGCCTAAGAATGTACCTGACTAGTAATATCTTAAAATCTATGGATTGCTATGTCTCCGAAAGAGAATCAAGCATGTGTAGAGGGGCATAAACGCAGCAGTGATAGGATTGGAGAGGTTCGGTGAGCAAACGAAGACCCTTTGAAGTCATATTGCATGGTACCCATTCCACGGGTCTCAACTCTCCAGGTTTAAGGGATTCTTCCTTCAGCTAAAACATGCATGTGGAACCCAGAGTATGATCAACCGTGTGATCGGGAGACGTGTTGAAATATGTCTCAGTTCTCGTCCCCTGGTACTCGGGTGCAACATTCCAGATGCTTTACTAACACTCTCCCGACTTGGAGAGTCAGTGTCTTTAACCTCCTGTTTGGCCCAGTTTGCAAATTCCGCGGAAGATGAACAGGAATAGGGAGAACCAATGAGAGACTAGCTGGAGGTGTCTGGACGGGAAAATTTAACTCTCATTTCCCACCAGGAAGAGGAATTAACCAAAGGCTCAGCGTGCCATGCCGGAACCAGATTAGGGCCTGAAGCAATCCTGCGGTGTTGCGGCCAGCTCACAAGAAAGCGAGTTGAAGAAAGGAGCTCAGGGGCACTGTAATTCACAAACCTGCAGAGTTATAAATGACAGCTATCATCCAAAAATATACTGAAGTAAGGCTGCCAAGAGGACTTGAAAGCCGGGCAGAATTGCAGGAAACCGATTTCAGGAGGTAGACTGGAATTGCATTTAAAGCATAGGGAAAGAGGCAGAAGGTCGACAATGATGCACTTGGGCAAAAAGGGCGTATGCGTTTTTTCCTGAATATATTCAGGAAAAAACGCATACGCCCTTTTTGGCCAACCAAGCAAGCTTGCAAAGGAAATCTGCACTACAATGAAGTCTCACTTCCCCCCCGTCAAAAGGGCCATCTGAAAAAAGTGTAAAATCCAGAAAGGCAGGACAGGCCATGGAGAACTCGGAGCCTTGTTATGCTGATGGGCGGGATGTAGATTGCCAACAGCCACTCGGAAGAAGTGTATGGTGTTTCCTGAAACATCTAAAAAAAAAAGCAACAGAGCCTAGGGCACTTCCACTTATGGTCCTATAGCTTAGGGAAATTAAAATCAAAAAGACACAGCCACCCCAAAGTTTGGGATGGCTCTGTTTACAAGAAACTCGTTTACGGTACAAGTTCAATATCGCATAAAGCGAAAAATGGATAAAGAAGTTGTGGTACTTACGTACAATGCAATATCACTCAGCAATGACATCTATGTCATCAGGCCCATAGCAGCATAATGAGTGGATTCAGGTATGATGATTCTAACTGAAATAAGTCACACAGAAAAAGAAACATCATAAGATATCACTAATACACGGAATGTAAACTTGGCTACACAGGAACTGAATTTCAAAACAGAACATGGTCCCAAATTTAGAAAATCAACTTATGCTTGCTTAAGGGGAAAGGTGAGTTGGGGTGCTGCATAAAACCAGAGATTGAAATGAGCACAAATAAAGTTCCTTAAGCCAAATATGTAACAGACAAGAGCTACTCCTTGCTCAACGAAATGGACTCAAAACCCCATATTAAACGCCTAAGAATGTACCTGACTAGTAATATCTTAAAATCTATGGATTGCTATGTCTCCGAAAGAGAATCAAGCATGTGTAGAGGGGCATAAACGCAGCAGTGATAGGATTGGAGAGGTTCGGTGAGCAAACGAAGACCCTTTGAAGTCATATTGCATGGTACCCATTCCACGGGTCTCAACTCTCCAGGTTTAAGGGATTCTTCCTTCAGCTAAAACATGCATGTGGAACCCAGAGTATGATCAACCATGTGATCGGGAGACGTGTTGAAATATGTCTCAGTTCTCGTCCCCTGGTACTCGGGTGCAACATTCCAGATGCTTTACTAACACTCTCCCGACTTGGAGAGTCAGTGTCTTTAACCTCCTGTTTGGCCCAGTTTGCAAATTCCGCGGAAGATGAACAGGAATAGGGAGAACCAATGAGAGACTAGCTGGAGGTGTCTGGACGGGCAAATTTAACTCTCATTTCCCACCAGGAAGAGGAATTAACCAAAGGCTCAGCGTGCCATGCCGGAACCAGATTAGGGCCTGAAGCAATCCTGCGGTGTTGCGGCCAGCTCACAAGAAAGCGAGTTGAAGAAAGGAGCTCAGGGGCACTGTAATTCACAAACCTGCAGAGTTATAAATGACAGCTATCGTCCAAAAATATACTGAAGTAAGGCTGCCAAGAGGACTTGAAAGCCGGGCAGAATTGCAGGAAACCGATTTCAGGAGGTAGACTGGAATTGCATTTAAAGCATAGGGAAAGAGGCAGAAGGTCGACAATGATGCACTTGGCCAAAAAGGGCGTATGCGTTTTTTCCTGAATATATTCAGGAAAAAACGCATACGCCCTTTTTGGCCAACCAAGCAAGCTTGCAAAGGAAATCTGCACTACAATGAAGTCTCACTTCCCCCCCGTCAAAAGGGCCATCTGAAAAAAGTGTAAAATCCAGAAAGGCAGGACAGGCCATGGAGAACTGGGAGCCTTGTTATGCTGATGGGCGGGATGTAAATTGCCAACAGCCACTCGGGAGAAGTGTATGGTGTTTCCTGAAACATCTAAAAAACAAAGCAACAGAGCCTAGGGCACTTCCACTTATGGTCCTATAGCTTAGGGAAATTAAAATCAAAAAGACACAGCCACCCCAAAGTTTGGGATGGCTCTGTTTACAAGAAACTCGTTTACGGTACAAGTTCAATATTGCATAAAGCGAAAAATGGATAAAGAAGTTGTGGTACTTACGTACAATGCAATATCACTCAGCAATGACATCTATGTCATCAGGCCCATAGCAGCATAATGAGTGGATTCAGGTATGATGATTCTAACTGAAATAAGTCACACAGAAAAAGAAACATCATAAGATATCACTAATACACGGAATGTAAACTTGGCTACACAGGAACTGAATTTCAAAACAGAACATGGTCCCAAATTTAGAAAATCAACTTATGCTTGCTTAAGGGGAAAGGTGAGTTGGGGTGCTGCATAAAACCAGAGATTGAAATGAGCACAGATAAATTTCCTTAAGCCAAATATGTAATAGACAAGAGCTACTCCTTGCTCAACGAAATGGACTCAAAACCCCATATTAAACGCCTAATAATGTACCTGACTAGTAAGTATCCTAAAACCTATGGATTGCTATGTCTCTGAAAGTGAATCAATCGTGAGTACAGGGGCAAAAACGCAGCAGTGATAGGATTGGAGAGTTTTGGTGAGCAAATGAAGACCCTTTGAAGTCATATTGCATGGTACCCATTCCACGGGTCTCAACTCTCCAGGTTTAAGGGATTCTTCCTTCAGCTAAAACATGCATGTGGAACCCAGAGTATGATCAACCGTGTGATCGGGAGACGTGTTGAAATATGTCTCAGTTCTCGTCCCCTGGTACTCGGGTGCAACCTTCCAGATGCTTTACTAACACTCTCCCGACTTGGAGAGTCAGTGCCTTTAACCTCCTGTTTGGCCCAGTTTGCAAATTCCGCGGAAGATGAACAGGAATAGGGAGAACCAATGAGAGACTAGCTGGAGGTGTCTGGACGGGAAAATTTAACTCTCATTTCCCACCAGGAAGAGGAATTAACCAAAGGCTCAGCGTGCCATGCCGGAACCAGATTAGGGCCTGAAGCAATCCTGCGGTGTTGCGGCCAGCTCACAAGAAAGCGAGTTGAAGAAAGGAGCTCAGGGGCACTGTAATTCACAAACCTGCATAGTTATAAATGACAGCTATCATCCAAAAATATACTGAAGTAAGGCTGCCAAGAGGACTTGAAAGCCGGGCAGAATTGCAGGAAACCGATTTCAGGAGGTAGACTGGAATTGCATTTAAAGCATAGGAAAAGAGGCAGAAGGTCGACAATGATGCACTTGGCCAGAAAGGGCGTATGCGTTTTTTCCTGAATATATTCAGGAAAAAACGCATACGCCCTTTTTGGCCAACCAAGCAAGCTTGCAAAGGAAATCTGCACTACAATGAAGTCTCACTTCCCCCCCGTCAAAAGGGCCATCTGAAAAAAGTGTAAAATCCAGAAAGGCAGGACAGGCCATGGAGAACTGGGAGCCTTGTTATGCTGATGGGCGGGATGTAAATTGCCAACAGCCACTCGGGAGAAGTGTATGGTGTTTCCTGAAACATCTAAAAAACAAAGCAACAGAGCCTAGGGCACTTCCACTTATGGTCCTATAGCTTAGGGAAATTAAAATCAAAAAGACACAGCCACCCCAAAGTTTGGGATGGCTCTGTTTACAAGAAACTCGTTTACGGTACAAGTTCAATATCGCATAAAGCGAAAAATGGATAAAGAAGTTGTGGTACTTACGTACAATGCAATATCACTCAGCAATGACATCTATGTCATCAGGCCCATAGCAGCATAATGAGTGGATTCAGGTATGATGATTCTAACTGAAATAAGTCACACAGAAAAAGAAACATCATAAGATATCACTAATACACGGAATGTAAACTTGGCTACACAGGAACTGAGTTTCAAAACAGAACATGGTCCCAAATTTAGAAAACCAACTTATGCTTGCTTAAGGGGAAAGGTGAGTTGGGGTGCTGCATAAAACCAGAGATTGAAATGAACACAGATAAAGTTCCTTAAGCCAAATATGTAATAGACAAGAGCTACTCCTTGCTCAACGAAATGGACTCAAAACCCCATATTAAACGCCTAAGAATGTACCTGACTAGTAAGTATCTTAAAACCTATGGATTGCTATGTCTCTGAAAGTGAATCAATCGTGAGTACAGGGGCAAAAACGCAGCAGTGATAGGATTGGAGAGTTTTGGTGAGCAAATGAAGACCCTTTGAAGTCATATTGCATGGTACCCATTCCACGGGTCTCAACTCTCCAGGTTTAAGGGATTCTTCCTTCAGCTAAAACATGCATGTGGAACCCAGAGTATGATCAACCGTGTGATCGGGAGACGTGTTGAAATATGTCTCAGTTCTCGTCCCCTGGTACTCGGGTGCAATATTCCAGATGCTTTACTAACACTCTCCCGACTTGGAGAGTCAGTGCCTTTAACCTCCTGTTTGGCCCAGTTTGCAAATTCCGCGGAAGATGAACAGGAATAGGGAGAACCAATGAGAGACTAGCTGGAGGTGTCTGGACGGGAAAATTTAACTCTCATTTCCCACCAGGAAGAGGAATTAACCAAAGGCTCAGCGTGCCATGCCGGAACCAGATTAGGGCCTGAAGCAATCCTGCGGTGTTGCGGCCAGCTCACAAGAAAGCGAGTTGAAGAAAGGAGCTCAGGGGCACTGTAATTCACAAACCTGCAGAGTTATAAATGACAGCTATCGTTCAAAAATATACTGAAGTAAGGCTGCCAAGAGGACTTGAAAGCCGGGCAGAATTGCAGGAAACCGATTTCAGGAGGTAGACTGGAATTGCATTTAAAGCATAGGAAAAGAGGCAGAAGGTCGACAATGATGCACTTGGCCAAAAAGGGCGTATGCGTTTTTTCCTGAATATATTCAGGAAAAACCGCATATGCCCTTTTTGGCCAACCAAGCAAGCTTGCAAAGGAAATCTGCACTACAATGAAGTCTCACTTCCCCCCCGTCAAAAGGGCCATCTGAAAAAAGTGTAAAATCCAGAAAGGCAGGACAGGCCATGGAGAACTGGGAGCCTTGTTATGCTGATGGGCGGGATGTAAATTGCCAACAGCCACTCGGGAGAAGTGTATGGTGTTTCCTGAAACATCTAAAAAACAAAGCAACAGAGCCTAGGGCACTTCCACTTATGGACCTATAGCTTAGGGAAATTAAAATCAAAAAGACACAGCCACCCCAAGTATGGGATGGCTCTGTTTACAAGAAACTCGTTTACGGTACAAGTTCAATATCGCATAAAGCGAAAAATGGATAAAGAAGTTGTGGTACTTACGTACAATGCAATATCACTCAGCAATGACATCTATGTCATCAGGCCCATAGCAGCATAATGAGTGGATTCAGGTATGATGATTCTAACTGAAATAAGTCACACAGAAAAAGAAACATCATAAGATATCACTAATACACGGAATGTAAACTTGGCTACACAGGAACTGAGTTTCAAAACAGAACATGGTCCCAAATTTAGAAAACCAACTTATGCTTGCTTAAGGGGAAAGGTGAGTTGGGGTGCTGCATAAAACCAGAGATTGAAATGAACACAGATAAAGTTCCTTAAGCCAAATATGTAATAGACAAGAGCTACTCCTTGCTCAACGAAATGGACTCAAAACCCCATATTAAACGCCTAAGAATGTACCTGACTAGTAAGTATCTTAAAACCTATGGATTGCTATGTCTCTGAAAGTGAATCAATCGTGAGTACAGGGGCAAAAACGCAGCAGTGATAGGATTGGAGAGTTTTGGTGAGCAAATGAAGACCCTTTGAAGTCATATTGCATGGTACCCATTCCACGGGTCTCAACTCTCCAGGTTTAAGGGATTCTTCCTTCAGCTAAAACATGCATGTGGAACCCAGAGTATGATCAACCGTGTGATCGGGAGACGTGTTGAAATATGTCTCAGTTCTCGTCCCCTGGTACTCGGGTGCAATATTCCAGATGCTTTACTAACACTCTCCCGACTTGGAGAGTCAGTGCCTTTAACCTCCTGTTTGGCCCAGTTTGCAAATTCCGCGGAAGATGAACAGGAATAGGGAGAACCAATGAGAGACTAGCTGGAGGTGTCTGGACGGGAAAATTTAACTCTCATTTCCCACCAGGAAGAGGAATTAACCAAAGGCTCAGTGTGCCATGCCGGAACCAGATTAGGGCCTGAAGCAATCCTGCGGTGTTGCGGCCAGCTCACAAGAAAGCGAGTTGAAGAAAGGAGCTCAGGGGCACTGTAATTCACAAACCTGCAGAGTTATAAATGACAGCTATCATCCAAAAATATACTGAAGTAAGGCTGCCAAGAGGACTTGAAAGCCGGGCAGAATTGCAGGAAACCGATTTCAGGAGGTAGACTGGAATTGCATTTAAAGCATAGGAAAAGAGGCAGAAGGTCGACAATGATGCACTTGGCCAAAAAGGGCGTATGCGTTTTTTCCTGAATATATTCAGGAAAAACCGCATACGCCCTTTTTGGCCAACCAAGCAAGCTTGCAAAGGAAATCTGCACTACAATGAAGTCTCACTTCCCCCCCGTCAAAAGGGCCATCTGAAAAAAGTGTAAAATCCAGAAAGGCAGGACAGGCCATGGAGAACTGGGAGCCTTGTTATGCTGATGGGCGGGATGTAAATTGCCAACAGCCACTCGGGAGAAGTGTATGGTGTTTCCTGAAACATCTAAAAAACAAAGCAACAGAGCCTAGGGCACTTCCACTTATGGACCTATAGCTTAGGGAAATTAAAATCAAAAAGACACAGCCACCCCAAAGTATGGGATGGCTCTGTTTACAAGAAACTCGTTTACGGTACAAGTTCAATATCGCATAAAGCGAAAAATGGATAAAGAAGTTGTGGTACTTACGTACAATGCAATATCACTCAGCAATGACATCTATGTCATCAGGCCCATAGCAGCATAATGAGTGGATTCAGGTATGATGATTCTAACTGAAATAAGTCACACAGAAAAAGAAACATCATAAGATATCACTAATACACGGAATGTAAACTTGGCTACACAGGAACTGAATTTCAAAACAGAACATGGTCCCAAATTTAGAAAATCAACTTATGCTTGCTTAAGGGGAAAGGTGAGTTGGGGTGCTGCATAAAACCAGAGATTGAAATGAGCACAAATAAAGTTCCTTAAGCCAAATATGTAACAGACAAGAGCTACTCCTTGCTCAACGAAATGGACTCAAAACCCCATATTAAACGCCTAAGAATGTACCTGACTAGTAATATCTTAAAATCTATGGATTGCTATGTCTCCGAAAGAGAATCAAGCATGTGTAGAGGGGCATAAACGCAGCAGTGATAGGATTGGAGAGGTTCGGTGAGCAAACGAAGACCCTTTGAAGTCATATTGCATGGTACCCATTCCACGGGTCTCAACTCTCCAGGTTTAAGGGATTCTTCCTTCAGCTAAAACATGCATGTGGAACCCAGAGTATGATCAACCGTGTGATCGGGAGACGTGTTGAAATATGTCTCAGTTCTCGTCCCCTGGTACTCGGGTGCAACATTCCAGATGCTTTACTAACACTCTCCCGACTTGGAGAGTCAGTGCCTTTAACCTCCTGTTTGGCCCAGTTTGCAAATTCCGCGGAAGATGAACAGGAATAGGGAGAACCAATGAGAGACTAGCTGGAGGTGTCTGGACGGGAAAATTTAACTCTCATTTCCCACCAGGAAGAGGAATTAACCAAAGGCTCAGCGTGCCATGCCGGAACCAGATTAGGGCCTGAAGCAATCCTGCGGTGTTGCGGCCAGCTCACAAGAAAGCGAGTTGAAGAAAGGAGCTCAGGGGCACTGTAATTCACAAACCTGCAGAGTTATAAATGACAGCTATCGTCCAAAAATATACTGAAGTAAGGCTGCCAAGAGGACTTGAAAGCCGGGCAGAATTGCAGGAAACCGATTTCAGGAGGTAGACTGGAATTGCATTTAAAGCATAGGAAAAGAGGCAGAAGGTCGACAATGATGCACTTGGCCAAAAAGGGCGTATGCGTTTTTTCCTGAATATATTCAGGAAAAAACGCATACGCCCTTTTTGGCCAACCAAGCAAGCTTGCAAAGGAAATCTGCACTACAATGAAGTCTCACTTCCCCCCCGTCAAAAGGGCCATCTGAAAAAAGTGTAAAATCCAGAAAGGCAGGACAGGCCATGGAGAACTGGGAGACTTGTTATGCTGATGGGCCAGATGTAAATTGCCAACAGCCACTGGGGAGAAGTGTATGGTGTTTCCTGAAACATCTAAAAAACAAAGCAACAGAGCCTAGGGCACTTCCACTTATGGTCCTATAGCTTAGGGAAATTAAAATCAAAAAGACACAGCCACCCCAAAGTTTGGGATGGCTCTGTTTACAAGAAACTCGTTTACGGTACAAGTTCAATATCGCATAAAGCGAAAAATGGATAAAGAAGTTGTGGTACTTACGTACAATGCAATATCACTCAGCAATGACATCTATGTCATCAGGCCCATAGCAGCATAATGAGTGGATTCAGGTATGATGATTCTAACTGAAATAAGTCACACAGAAAAAGAAACATCATAAGATATCACTAATACACGGAATGTAAACTTGGCTACACAGGAACTGAATTTCAAAACAGAACATGGTCCCAAATTTAGAAAACCAACTTATGCTTGCTTAAGGGGAAAGGTGAGTTGGGGTGCTGCATAAAACCAGAGATTGAAATGAGCACAGATAAATTTCCTTAAGCCAAATATGTAATAGACAAGAGCTACTCCTTGCTCAACGAAATGGACTCAAAACCCCATATTAAACGCCTAATAATGTACCTGACTAGTAAGTATCCTAAAACCTATGGATTGCTATGTCTCTGAAAGTGAATCAATCGTGAGTACAGGGGCAAAAACGCAGCAGTGATAGGATTGGAGAGTTTTGGTGAGCAAATGAAGACCCTTTGAAGTCATATTGCATGGTAACCATTCCACGGGTCTCAACTCTCCAGGTTTAAGGGATTCTTCCTTCAGCTAAAACATGCATGTGGAACCCAGAGTATGATCAACCGTGTGATCGGGAGACGTGTTGAAATATGTCTCAGTTCTCGTCCCCTGGTACTCGGGTGCAACCTTCCAGATGCTTTACTAACACTCTCCCGACTTGGAGAGTCAGTGCCTTTAACCTCCTGTTTGGCCCAGTTTGCAAATTCCGCGGAAGATGAACAGGAATAGGGAGAACCAATGAGAGACTAGCTGGAGGTGTCTGGACGGGAAAATTTAACTCTCATTTCCCACCAGGAAGAGGAATTAACCAAAGGCTCAGCGTGCCATGCCGGAACCAGATTAGGGCCTGAAGCAATCCTGCGGTGTTGCGGCCAGCTCACAAGAAAGCGAGTTGAAGAAAGGAGCTCAGGGGCACTGTAATTCACAAACCTGCAGAGTTATAAATGACAGCTATCATCCAAAAATATACTGAAGTAAGGCTGCCAAGAGGACTTGAAAGCCGGGCAGAATTGCAGGAAACCGATTTCAGGAGGTAGACTGGAATTGCATTTAAAGCATAGGAAAAGAGGCAGAAGGTCGACAATGATGCACTTGGCCAAAAAGGGCGTATGCGTTTTTTCCTGAATATATTCAGGAAAAAACGCATACGCCCTTTTTGGCCAACCAAGCAAGCTTGCAAAGGAAATCTGCACTACAATGAAGTCTCACTTCCCCCCTGTCAAAAGGGCCATCTGAAAAAAGTGTAAAATCCAGAAAGGCAGGACAGGCCATGGAGAACTGGGAGCCTTGTTATGCTGATGGGCGGGATGTAAATTGCCAACAGCCACTCGGGAGAAGTGTATGGTGTTTCCTGAAACATCTAAAAAACAAAGCAACAGAGCCTAGGGCACTTCCACTTATGGTCCTATAGCTTAGGGAAATTAAAATCAAAAAGACACAGCCACCCCAAAGTTTGGGATGGCTCTGTTTACAAGAACCTCGTTTACGGTACAAGTTCAATATCGCATAAAGCGAAAAATGGATAAAGAAGTTGTGGTACTTACGTACAATGCAATATCACTCAGCAATGACATCTATGTCATCAGGCCCATAGCAGTATAATGAGTGGATTCAGGTATGATGATTCTAACTGAAATAAGTCACACAGAAAAAGAAACATCATAAGATATCACTAATACACGGAATGTAAACTTGGCTACACAGGAACTGAGTTTCAAAACAGAACATGGTCCCAAATTTAGAAAACCAACTTATGCTTGCTTAAGGGGAAAGGTGAGTTGGGGTGCTGCATAAAACCAGAGATTGAAATGAACACAGATAAAGTTCCTTAAGCCAAATATGTAATAGACAAGAGCTACTCCTTGCTCAACGAAATGGACTCAAAACCCCATATTAAACGCCTAATAATGTACCTGACTAGTAAGTATCTTAAAACCTATGGATTGCTATGTCTCTGAAAGTGAATCAATCGTGAGTACAGGGGCAAAAACGCAGCAGTGATAGGATTGGAGAGTTTTGGTGAGCAAATGAAGACCCTTTGAAGTCATATTGCATGGTACCCATTCCACGGGTCTCAACTCTCCAGGTTTAAGGGATTCTTCCTTCAGCTAAAACATGCATGTGGAACCCAGAGTATGATCAACCGTGTGATCGGGAGACGTGTTGAAATATGTCTCAGTTCTCGTCCCCTGGTACTCGGGTGCAATATTCCAGATGCTTTACTAACACTCTCCCGACTTGGAGAGTCAGTGCCTTTAACCTCCTGTTTGGCCCAGTTTGCAAATTCCGCGGAAGATGAACAGGAATAGGGAGAACCAATGAGAGACTAGCTGGAGGTGTCTGGACGGGAAAATTTAACTCTCATTTCCCACCAGGAAGAGGAATTAACCAAAGGCTCAGCGTGCCATGCCGGAACCAGATTAGGGCCTGAAGCAATCCTGCGGGGTTGCGGCCAGCTCACAAGAAAGCGAGTTGAAGAAAGGAGCTCAGGGGCACTGTAATTCACAAACCTGCAGAGTTATAAATGACAGCTATCGTTCAAAAATATACTGAAGTAAGGCTGCCAAGAGGACTTGAAAGCCGGGCAGAATTGCAGGAAACCGATTTCAGGAGGTAGACTGGAATTGCATTTAAAGCATAGGAAAAGAGGCAGAAGGTCGACAATGATGCACTTGGCCAAAAAGGGCGTATGCGTTTTTTCCTGAATATATTCAGGAAAAACCGCATACGCCCTTTTTGGCCAACCAAGCAAGCTTGCAAAGGAAATCTGCACTACAATGAAGTCTCACTTCCCCCCCGTCAAAAGGGCCATCTGAAAAAAGTGTAAAATCCAGAAAGGCAGGACAGGCCATGGAGAACTGGGAGCCTTGTTATGCTGATGGGCGGGATGTAAATTGCCAACAGCCACTCAGGAGAAGTGTATGGTGTTTCCTGAAACATCTAAAAAACAAAGCAACAGAGCCTAGGGCACTTCCACTTATGGTCCTATAGCTTAGGGAAATTAAAATCAAAAAGACACAGCCACCCCAAAGTTTGGGATGGCTCTGTTTACAAGAACCTCGTTTACGGTACAAGTTCAATATCGCATAAAGCGAAAAATGGATAAAGAAGTTGTGGTACTTACGTACAATGCAATATCACTCAGCAATGACATCTATGTCATCAGGCCCATAGCAGCATAATGAGTGGATTCAGGTATGATGATTCTAACTGAAATAAGTCACACAGAAAAAGAAACATCATAAGATATCACTAATACACGGAATGTAAACTTGGCTACACAGGAACTGAATTTCAAAACAGAACATGGTCCCAAATTTAGAAAATCAACTTATGCTTGCTTAAGGGGAAAGGTGAGTTGGGGTGCTGCATAAAACCAGAGATTGAAATGAGCACAGATAAAGTTCCTTAAGCCAAATATGTAATAGACAAGAGCTACTCCTTGCTCAACGAAATGGACTCAAAACCCCATATTAAACGCCTAATAATGTACCTGACTAGTAAGTATCCTAAAACCTATGGATTGCTATGTCTCTGAAAGTGAATCAATCGTGAGTACAGGGGCAAAAACGCAGCAGTGATAGGATTGGAGAGTTTTGGTGAGCAAATGAAGACCCTTTGAAGTCATATTGCATGGTACCCATTCCACGGGTCTCAACTCTCCAGGTTTAAGGGATTCTTCCTTCAGCTAAAACATGCATGTGGAACCCAGAGTATGATCAACCGTGTGATCGGGAGACGTGTTGAAATATGTCTCAGTTCTCATCCCCTGGTACTCGGGTGCAACCTTCCAGATGCTTTACTAACACTCTCCCGACTTGGAGAGTCAGTGCCTTTAACCTCCTGTTTGGCCCAGTTTGCAAATTCCGCGGAAGATGAACAGGAATAGGGAGAACCAATGAGAGACTAGCTGGAGGTGTCTGGACGGGAAAATTTAACTCTCATTTCCCACCAGGAAGAGGAATTAACCAAAGGCTCAGCGTGCCATGCCGGAACCAGATTAGGGCCTGAAGCAATCCTGCGGTGTTGCGGCCAGCTCACAAGAAAGCGAGTTGAAGAAAGGAGCTCAGGGGCACTGTAATTCACAAACCTGCAGAGTTATAAATGACAGCTATCATCCAAAAATATACTGAAGTAAGGCTGCCAAGAGGACTTGAAAGCCGGGCAGAATTGCAGGAAACCGATTTCAGGAGGTAGACTGGAATTGCATTTAAAGCATAGGAAAAGAGGCAGAAGGTCGACAATGATGCACTTGGCCAAAAAGGGCGTATGCGTTTTTTCCTGAATATATTCAGGAAAAAACGCATACGCCCTTTTTGGCCAACCAAGCAAGCTTGCAAAGGAAATCTGCACTACAATGAAGTCTCACTTCCCCCCGTCAAAAGGGCCATCTGAAAAAAGTGTAAAATCCAGAAAGGCAGGACAGGCCATGGAGAACTGGGAGCCTTGTTATGCTGATGGGCGGGATGTAAATTGCCAACAGCCACTCGGGAGAAGTGTATGGTGTTTCCTGAAACATCTAAAAAACAAAGCAACAGAGCCTAGGGCACTTCCACTTATGGTCCTATAGCTTAGGGAAATTAAAATAAAAAAGACACAGCCACCCCAAAGTTTGGGATGGCTCTGTTTACAAGAAACTCGTTTACGGTACAAGTTCAATATCGCATAAAGCGAAAAATGGATAAAGAAGTTGTGGTACTTACGTACAATGCAATATCACTCAGCAATGACATCTATGTCATCAGGCCCATAGCAGCATAATGAGTGGATTCAAGTATGATGATTCTAACTGAAATAAGTCACACAGAAAAAGAAACATCATAAGATATCACTAATACACGGAATGTAAACTTGGCTACACAGGAACTGAGTTTCAAAACAGAACATGGTCCCAAATTTAGAAAACCAACTTATGCTTGCTTAAGGGGAAAGGTGAGTTGGGGTGCTGCATAAAACCAGAGATTGAAATGAACACAGATAAAGTTCCTTAAGCCAAATATGTAATAGACAAGAGCTACTCCTTGCTCAACGAAATGGACTCAAAACCCCATATTAAACGCCTAATAATGTACCTGACTAGTAAGTATCTTAAAACCTATGGATTTCTATGTCTCTGAAAGTGAATTAATCGTGAGTACAGGGGCAAAAACGCAGCAGTGATAGGATTGGAGAGTTTTGGTGAGCAAATGAAGACCCTTTGAAGTCATATTGCATGGTACCCATTCCACGGGTCTCAACTCTCCAGGTTTAAGGGATTCTTCCTTCAGCTAAAACATGCATGTGGAACCCAGAGTATGATCAACCGTGTGATCGGGAGACGTGTTGAAATATGTCTCAGTTCTCGTCCCCTGGTACTCGGGTGCAACATTCCAGATGCTTTACTAACACTCTCCCGACTTGGAGAGTCAGTGCCTTTAACCTCCTGTTTGGCCCAGTTTGCAAATTCCGCGGAAGATGAACAGGAATAGGGAGAACCAATGAGAGACTAGCTGGAGGTGTCTGGACGGGAAAATTTAACTCTCATTTCCCACCAGGAAGAGGAATTAACCAAAGGCTCAGCGTGCCATGCCGGAACCAGATTAGGGCCTGAAGCAATCCTGCGGTGTTGCGGCCAGCTCACAAGAAAGCGAGTTGAAGAAAGGAGCTCAGGGGCACTGTAATTCACAAACCTGCAGAGTTATAAATGACAGCTATCGTCCAAAAATATACTGAAGTAAGGCTGCCAAGAGGACTTGAAAGCCGGGCAGAATTGCAGGAAACCGATTTCAGGAGGTAGACTGGAATTGCATTTAAAGCATAGGAAAAGAGGCAGAAGGTCGACAATGATGCACTTGGCCAAAAAGGGCGTATGCGTTTTTTCCTGAATATATTCAGGAAAAAACGCATACGCCCTTTTTGGCCAACCAAGCAAGCTTGCAAAGGAAATCTGCACTACAATGAAGTCTCACTTCCCCCCCGTCAAAAGGGCCATCTGAAAAAAGTGTAAAATCCAGAAAGGCAGGACAGGCCATGGAGAACTGGGAGACTTGTTATGCTGATGGGCGGGATGTAAATTGCCAACAGCCACTGGGGAGAAGTGTATGGTGTTTCCTGAAACATCTAAAAAACAAAGCAACAGAGCCTAGGGCACTTCCACTTATGGTCCTATAGCTTAGGGAAATTAAAATCAAAAAGACACAGCCACCCCAAAGTTTGGGATGGCTCTGTTTACAAGAAACTCGTTTACGGTACAAGTTCAATATCGCATAAAGCGAAAAATGGATAAAGAAGTTGTGGTACTTACGTACAATGCAATATCACTCAGCAATGACATCTATGTCATCAGGCCCATAGCAGCATAATGAGTGGATTCAGGTATGATGATTCTAACTGAAATAAGTCACACAGAAAAAGAAACATCATAAGATATCACTAATACACGGAATGTAAACTTGGCTACACAGGAACTGAATTTCAAAACAGAACATGGTCCCAAATTTAGAAAACCAACTTATGCTTGCTTAAGGGGAAAGGTGAGTTGGGGTGCTGCATAAAACCAGAGATTGAAATGAGCACAGATAAATTTCCTTAAGCCAAATATGTAATAGACAAGAGCTACTCCTTGCTCAACGAAATGGACTCAAAACCCCATATTAAACGCCTAATAATGTACCTGACTAGTAAGTATCCTAAAACCTATGGATTGCTATGTCTCTGAAAGTGAATCAATCGTGAGTACAGGGGCAAAAACGCAGCAGTGATAGGATTGGAGAGTTTTGGTGAGCAAATGAAGACCCTTTGAAGTCATATTGCATGGTAACCATTCCACGGGTCTCAACTCTCCAGGTTTAAGGGATTCTTCCTTCAGCTAAAACATGCATGTGGAACCCAGAGTATGATCAACCGTGTGATCGGGAGACGTGTTGAAATATGTCTCAGTTCTCGTCCCCTGGTACTCGGGTGCAACCTTCCAGATGCTTTACTAACACTCTCCCGACTTGGAGAGTCAGTGCCTTTAACCTCCTGTTTGGCCCAGTTTGCAAATTCCGCGGAAGATGAACAGGAATAGGGAGAACCAATGAGAGACTAGCTGGAGGTGTCTGGACGGGAAAATTTAACTCTCATTTCCCACCAGGAAGAGGAATTAACCAAAGGCTCAGCGTGCCATGCCGGAACCAGATTAGGGCCTGAAGCAATCCTGCGGTGTTGCGGCCAGCTCACAAGAAAGCGAGTTGAAGAAAGGAGCTCAGGGGCACTGTAATTCACAAACTTGCAGAGTTATAAATGACAGCTATCATCCAAAAATATACTGAAGTAAGGCTGCCAAGAGGACTTGAAAGCCGGGCAGAATTGCAGGAAACCGATTTCAGGAGGTAGACTGGAATTGCATTTAAAGCATAGGAAAAGAGGCAGAAGGTCGACAATGATGCACTTGGCCAAAAAGGGCGTATGCGTTTTTTCCTGAATATATTCAGGAAAAAACGCATACGCCCTTTTTGGCCAACCAAGCAAGCTTGCAAAGGAAATCTGCACTACAATGAAGTCTCACTTCCCCCCTGTCAAAAGGGCCATCTGAAAAAAGTGTAAAATCCAGAAAGGCAGGACAGGCCATGGAGAACTGGGAGCCTTGTTATGCTGATGGGCGGGATGTAAATTGCCAACAGCCACTCCGGAGAAGTGTATGGTGTTTCCTGAAACATCTAAAAAACAAAGCAACAGAGCCTAGGGCACTTCCACTTATGGTCCTATAGCTTAGGGAAATTAAAATCAAAAAGACACAGCCACCCCAAAGTTTGGGATGGCTCTGTTTACAAGAACCTCGTTTACGGTACAAGTTCAATATCGCATAAAGCGAAAAATGGATAAAGAAGTTGTGGTACTTACGTACAATGCAATATCACTCAGCAATGACATCTATGTCATCAGGCCCATAGCAGTATAATGAGTGGATTCAGGTATGATGATTCTAACTGAAATAAGTCACACAGAAAAAGAAACATCATAAGATATCACTAATACACGGAATGTAAACTTGGCTACACAGGAACTGAGTTTCAAAACAGAACATGGTCCCAAATTTAGAAAACCAACTTATGCTTGCTTAAGGGGAAAGGTGAGTTGGGGTGCTGCATAAAACCAGAGATTGAAATGAACACAGATAAAGTTCCTTAAGCCAAATATGTAATAGACAAGAGCTACTCCTTGCTCAACGAAATGGACTCAAAACCCCATATTAAACGCCTAATAATGTACCTGACTAGTAAGTATCTTAAAACCTATGGATTGCTATGTCTCTGAAAGTGAATCAATCGTGAGTACAGGGGCAAAAACGCAGCAGTGATAGGATTGGAGAGTTTTGGTGAGCAAATGAAGACCCTTTGAAGTCATATTGCATGGTACCCATTCCACGGGTCTCAACTCTCCAGGTTTAAGGGATTCTTCCTTCAGCTAAAACATGCATGTGGAACCCAGAGTATGATCAACCGTGTGATCGGGAGACGTGTTGAAATATGTCTCAGTTCTCGTCCCCTGGTACTCGGGTGCAATATTCCAGATGCTTTACTAACACTCTCCCGACTTGGAGAGTCAGTGCCTTTAACCTCCTGTTTGGCCCAGTTTGCAAATTCCGCGGAAGATGAACAGGAATAGGGAGAACCAATGAGAGACTAGCTGGAGGTGTCTGGACGGGAAAATTTAACTCTCATTTCCCACCAGGAAGAGGAATTAACCAAAGGCTCAGCGTGCCATGCCGGAACCAGATTAGGGCCTGAAGCAATCCTGCGGGGTTGCGGCCAGCTCACAAGAAAGCGAGTTGAAGAAAGGAGCTCAGGGGCACTGTAATTCACAAACCTGCAGAGTTATAAATGACAGCTATCGTTCAAAAATATACTGAAGTAAGGCTGCCAAGAGGACTTGAAAGCCGGGCAGAATTGCAGGAAACCGATTTCAGGAGGTAGACTGGAATTGCATTTAAAGCATAGGAAAAGAGGCAGAAGGTCGACAATGATGCACTTGGCCAAAAAGGGCGTATGCGTTTTTTCCTGAATATATTCAGGAAAAACCGCATACGCCCTTTTTGGCCAACCAAGCAAGCTTGCAAAGGAAATCTGCACTACAATGAAGTCTCACTTCCCCCCCGTCAAAAGGGCCATCTGAAAAAAGTGTAAAATCCAGAAAGGCAGGACAGGCCATGGAGAACTGGGAGCCTTGTTATGCTGATGGGCGGGATGTAAATTGCCAACAGCCACTCAGGAGAAGTGTATGGTGTTTCCTGAAACATCTAAAAAACAAAGCAACAGAGCCTAGGGCACTTCCACTTATGGTCCTATAGCTTAGGGAAATTAAAATCAAAAAGACACAGCCACCCCAAAGTTTGGGATGGCTCTGTTTACAAGAACCTCGTTTACGGTACAAGTTCAATATCGCATAAAGCGAAAAATGGATAAAGAAGTTGTGGTACTTACGTACAATGCAATATCACTCAGCAATGACATCTATGTCATCAGGCCCATAGCAGCATAATGAGTGGATTCAGGTATGATGATTCTAACTGAAATAAGTCACACAGAAAAAGAAACATCATAAGATATCACTAATACACGGAATGTAAACTTGGCTACACAGGAACTGAATTTCAAAACAGAACATGGTCCCAAATTTAGAAAATCAACTTATGCTTGCTTAAGGGGAAAGGTGAGTTGGGGTGCTGCATAAAACCAGAGATTGAAATGAGCACAGATAAAGTTCCTTAAGCCAAATATGTAATAGACAAGAGCTACTCCTTGCTCAACGAAATGGACTCAAAACCCCATATTAAACGCCTAATAATGTACCTGACTAGTAAGTATCCTAAAACCTATGGATTGCTATGTCTCTGAAAGTGAATCAATCGTGAGTACAGGGGCAAAAACGCAGCAGTGATAGGATTGGAGAGTTTTGGTGAGCAAATGAAGACCCTTTGAAGTCATATTGCATGGTACCCATTCCACGGGTCTCAACTCTCCAGGTTTAAGGGATTCTTCCTTCAGCTAAAACATGCATGTGGAACCCAGAGTATGATCAACCGTGTGATCGGGAGACGTGTTGAAATATGTCTCAGTTCTCATCCCCTGGTACTCGGGTGCAACCTTCCAGATGCTTTACTAACACTCTCCCGACTTGGAGAGTCAGTGCCTTTAACCTCCTGTTTGGCCCAGTTTGCAAATTCCGCGGAAGATGAACAGGAATAGGGAGAACCAATGAGAGACTAGCTGGAGGTGTCTGGACGGGAAAATTTAACTCTCATTTCCCACCAGGAAGAGGAATTAACCAAAGGCTCAGCGTGCCATGCCGGAACCAGATTAGGGCCTGAAGCAATCCTGCGGTGTTGCGGCCAGCTCACAAGAAAGCGAGTTGAAGAAAGGAGCTCAGGGGCACTGTAATTCACAAACCTGCAGAGTTATAAATGACAGCTATCATCCAAAAATATACTGAAGTAAGGCTGCCAAGAGGACTTGAAAGCCGGGCAGAATTGCAGGAAACCGATTTCAGGAGGTAGACTGGAATTGCATTTAAAGCATAGGAAAAGAGGCAGAAGGTCGACAATGATGCACTTGGCCAAAAAGGGCGTATGCGTTTTTTCCTGAATATATTCAGGAAAAAACGCATACGCCCTTTTTGGCCAACCAAGCAAGCTTGCAAAGGAAATCTGCACTACAATGAAGTCTCACTTCCCCCCCGTCAAAAGGGCCATCTGAAAAAAGTGTAAAATCCAGAAAGGCAGGACAGGCCATGGAGAACTGGGAGCCTTGTTATGCTGATGGGCGGGATGTAAATTGCCAACAGCCACTCGGGAGAAGTGTATGGTGTTTCCTGAAACACCTAAAAAACAAAGCAACAGAGCCTAGGGCACTTCCACTTATGGTCCTATAGCTTAGGGAAATTAAAATAAAAAAGACACAGCCACCCCAAAGTTTGGGATGGCTCTGTTTACAAGAAACTCGTTTACGGTACAAGTTCAATATCGCATAAAGCGAAAAATGGATAAAGAAGTTGTGGTACTTACGTACAATGCAATATCACTCAGCAATGACATCTATGTCATCAGGCCCATAGCAGCATAATGAGTGGATTCAAGTATGATGATTCTAACTGAAATAAGTCACACAGAAAAAGAAACATCATAAGATATCACTAATACACGGAATGTAAACTTGGCTACACAGGAACTGAGTTTCAAAACAGAACATGGTCCCAAATTTAGAAAACCAACTTATGCTTGCTTAAGGGGAAAGGTGAGTTGGGGTGCTGCATAAAACCAGAGATTGAAATGAACACAGATAAAGTTCCTTAAGCCAAATATGTAATAGACAAGAGCTACTCCTTGCTCAACGAAATGGACTCAAAACCCCATATTAAACGCCTAATAATGTACCTGACTAGTAAGTATCTTAAAACCTATGGATTTCTATGTCTCTGAAAGTGAATTAATCGTGAGTACAGGGGCAAAAACGCAGCAGTGATAGGATTGGAGAGTTTTGGTGAGCAAATGAAGACCCTTTGAAGTCATATTGCATGGTACCCATTCCACGGGTCTCAACTCTCCAGGTTTAAGGGATTCTTCCTTCAGCTAAAACATGCATGTGGAACCCAGAGTATGATCAACCGTGTGATCGGGAGACGTGTTGAAATATGTCTCAGTTCTCGTCCCCTGGTACTCGGGTGCAACATTCCAGATGCTTTACTAACACTCTCCCGACTTGGAGAGTCAGTGCCTTTAACCTCCTGTTTGGCCCAGTTTGCAAATTCCGCGGAAGATGAACAGGAATAGGGAGAACCAATGAGAGACTAGCTGGAGGTGTCTGGACGGGAAAATTTAACTCTCATTTCCCACCAGGAAGAGGAATTAACCAAAGGCTCAGCGTGCCATGCCGGAACCAGATTAGGGCCTGAAGCAATCCTGCGGTGTTGCGGCCAGCTCACAAGAAAGCGAGTTGAAGAAAGGAGCTCAGGGGCACTGTAATTCACAAACATGCAGAGTTATAAATGACAGCTATCATCCAAAAATATACTGAAGTAAGGCTGCCAAGAGGACTTGAAAGCCGGGCAGAATTGCAGGAAACCGATTTCAGGAGGTAGACTGGAATTGCATTTAAAGCATAGGAAAAGAGGCAGAAGGTCGACAATGATGCACTTGGCCAAAAAGGGCGTATGCGTTTTTTCCTGAATATATTCAGGAAAAAACGCATACGCCCTTTTTGGCCAACCAAGCAAGCTTGCAAAGGAAATCTGCACTACAATGAAGTCTCACTTCCCCCCCGTCAAAAGGGCCATCTGAAAAAAGTGTAAAATCCAGAAAGGCAGGACAGGCCATGGAGAACTGGGAGCCTTGTTATGCTGATGGGCGGGATGTAAATTGCCAACAGCCACTCGGGAGAAGTGTATGGTGTTTCCTGAAACATCTAAAAAACAAATCAACAGAGCCTAGGGCACTTCCACTTATGGTCCTATAGCTTAGGGAAATTAAAATCAAAAAGACACAGCCACCCCAAAATTTGGGATGGCTCTGTTTACAAGAAACTCGTTTACGGTACAAGTTCAATATCGCATAAAGCGAAAAATGGATAAAGAAGTTGTGGTACTTACGTACAATGCAATATCACTCAGCAATGACATCTATGTCATCAGGCCCATAGCAGCATAATGAGTGGATTCAGGTATGATGATTCTAACTGAAATAAGTCACACAGAAAAAGAAACATCATAAGATATCACTAATACACGGAATGTAAACTTGGCTACACAGGAACTGAATTTCAAAACAGAACATGGTCCCAAATTTAGAAAACCAACTTATGCTTGCTTAAGGGGAAAGGTGAGTTGGGGTGCTGCATAAAACCAGAGATTGAAATGAGCACAGATAAATTTCCTTAAGCCAAATATGTAATAGACAAGAGCTACTCCTTGCTCAACGAAATGGACTCAAAACCCCATATTAAACGCCTAATAATGTACCTGACTAGTAAGTATCCTAAAACCTATGGATTGCTATGTCTCTGAAAGAGAATCAATCGTGAGTACAGGGGCAAAAACGCAGCAGTGATAGGATTGGAGAGTTTTGGTGAGCAAATGAAGACCCTTTGAAGTCATATTGCATGGTACCCATTCCACGGGTCTCAACTCTCCAGGTTTAAGGGATTCTTCCTTCAGCTAAAACATGCATGTGGAACCCAGAGTATGATCAACCGTGTGATCGGGAGACGTGTTGAAATATGTCTCAGTTCTCGTCCCCTGGTACTCGGGTGCAATATTCCAGATGCTTTACTAACACTCTCCCGACTTGGAGAGTCAGTGCCTTTAACCTCCTGTTTGGCCCAGTTTGCAAATTCTGCGGAAGATGAACAGAAATAGGGAGAACCAATGAGAGACTAGCTGGAGGTGTCTGGACGGGAAAATTTAACTCTCATTTCCCACCAGGAAGAGGAATTAACCAAAGGCTCAGCGTGCCATGCCGGAACCAGATTAGGGCCTGAAGCAATCCTGCGGTGTTGTGGCCAGCTCACAAGAAAGCGAGTTGAAGAAAGGAGCTCAGGGGCACTGTAATTCACAAACCTGCAGAGTTATAAATGACAGCTATCGTTCAAAAATATACTGAAGTAAGGCTGCCAAGAGGACTTGAAAGCCGGGCAGAATTGCAGGAAACCGATTTCAGGAGGTAGACTGGAATTGCATTTAAAGCATAGGAAAAGAGGCAGAAGGTCGACAATGATGCACTTGGCCAAAAAGGGCGTATGCGTTTTTTCCTGAATATATTCAGGAAAAAACGCATACGCCCTTTTTGGCCAACCAAGCAAGCTTGCAAAGGAAATCTGCACTACAATGAAGTCTCACTTCCCCCCCGTCAAAAGGGCCATCTGAAAAAAGTGTAAAATCCAGAAAGGCAGGACAGGCCATGGAGAACTGGGAGCCTTGTTATGCTGATGGGCGGGATGTAAATTGCCAACAGCCACTCGGGAGAAGTGTATGGTGTTTCCTGAAACATCTAAAAAACAAAGCAACAGAGCCTAGGGCACTTCCACTTATGGTCCTATAGCTTAGGGAAATTAAAATCAAAAAGACACAGCCACCCCAAAGTTTGGGATGGCTCTGTTTACAAGAACCTCGTTTACGGTACAAGTTCAATATCGCATAAAGCGAAAAATGGATAAAGAAGTTGTGGTACTTACGTACAATGCAATATCACTCAGCAATGACATCTATGTCATCAGGCCCATAGCAGCATAATGAGTGGATTCAGGTATGATGATTCTAACTGAAATAAGTCACACAGAAAAAGAAACATCATAAGATATCACTAATACACGGAATGTAAACTTGGCTACACAGGAACTGAATTTCAAAACAGAACATGGTCCCAAATTTAGAAAATCAACTTATGCTTGCTTAAGGGGAAAGGTGAGTTGGGGTGCTGCATAAAACCAGAGATTGAAATGAGCACAAATAAAGTTCCTTAAGCCAAATATGGAACAGACAAGAGCTACTCCTTGCTCAACGAAATGGACTCAAAACCCCATATTAAACGCCTAAGAATGTACCTGACTAGTAATATCTTAAAATCTATGGATTGCTATGTCTCCGAAAGAGAATCAAGCATGTGTAGAGGGGCATAAACGCAGCAGTGATAGGATTGGAGAGGTTCGGTGAGCAAACGAAGACCCTTTGAAGTCATATTGCATGGTACCCATTCCACGGGTCTCAACTCTCCAGGTTTAAGGGATTCTTCCTTCAGCTAAAACATGCATGTGGAACCCAGAGTATGATCAACCATGTGATCGGGAGACGTGTTGAAATATGTCTCAGTTCTCGTCCCCTGGTACTCGGGTGCAACATTCCAGATGCTTTACTAACACTCTCCCGACTTGGAGAGTCAGTGTCTTTAACCTCCTGTTTGGCCCAGTTTGCAAATTCTGCGGAAGATGAACAGGAATAGGGAGAACCAATGAGAGACTAGTTGGAGGTGTCTGGACGGGAAAATTTAACTCTCATTTCCCACCAGGAAGAGGAATTAACCAAAGGCTCAGCGTGCCATGCCGGAACCAGATTAGGGCCTGAAGCAATCCTGCGGTGTTGCGGCCAGCTCACAAGAAAGCGAGTTGAAGAAAGGAGCTCAGGGGCACTGTAATTCACAAACCTGCAGAGTTATAAATGACAGCTATCATCCAAAAATATACTGAAGTAAGGCTGCCAAGAGGACTTGAAAGCCGGGCAGAATTGCAGGAAACCGATTTCAGGAGGTAGACTGGAATTGCATTTAAAGCATAGGAAAAGAGGCAGAAGGTCGACAATGATGCACTTGGCCAAAAAGGGCGTATGCGTTTTTTCCTGAATATATTCAGGAAAAAACGCATACGCCCTTTTTGGCCAACCAAGCAAGCTTGCAAAGGAAATCTGCACTACAATGAAGTCTCACTTCCCCCCCGTCAAAAGGGCCATCTGAAAAAAGTGTAAAATCCAGAAAGGCAGGACAGGCCATGGAGAACTGGGAGCCTTGTTATGCTGATGGGCGGGATGTAAATTGCCAACAGCCACTTGGGAGAAGTGTATGGTGTTTCCTGAAACATCTAAAAAACAAAGCAACAGAGCCTAGGGCACTTCCACTTATGGACCTATAGCTTAGGGAAATTAAAATCAAAAAGACACAGCCACCCCAAAGTTTGGGATGGCTCTGTTTACAAGAACCTCGTTTACGGTACAAGTTCAATATCGCATAAAGCGAAAAATGGATAAAGAAGTTGTGGTACTTACGTACAATGCAATATCACTCAGCAATGACATCTATGTCATCAGGCCCATAGCAGCATAATGAGTGGATTCAGGTATGATGATTCTAACTGAAATAAGTCACACAGAAAAAGAAACATCATAAGATATCACTAATACACGGAATGTAAACTTGGCTACACAGGAACTGAATTTCAAAACAGAACATGGTCCCAAATTTAGAAAATCAACTTATGCTTGCTTAAGGGGAAAGGTGAGTTGGGGTGCTGCATAAAACCAGAGATTGAAATGAGCACAGATAAAGTTCCTTAAGCCAAATATGTAATAGACAAGAGCTACTCCTTGCTCAACGAAATGGACTCAAAACCCCATATTAAACGCCTAATAATGTTCCTGACTAGTAAGTATCCTAAAACCTATGGATTGCTATGTCTCTGAAAGTGAATCAATCGTGAGTACAGGGGCAAAAACGCAG
Organism: Orcinus orca; assembly: GCF_937001465.1. Taxonomy (NCBI): domain Eukaryota; kingdom Metazoa; phylum Chordata; class Mammalia; order Artiodactyla; family Delphinidae; genus Orcinus; species Orcinus orca. The sequence continues at coordinate 449,596 of NW_026044148.1, forward strand.
CAGTGATAGGATTGGAGAGTTTTGGTGAGCAAATGAAGACCCTTTGAAGTCATATTGCATGGTACCCATTCCACGGGTCTCAACTCTCCAGGTTTAAGGGATTCTTCCTTCAGCTAAAACATGCATGTGGAACCCAGAGTATGATCAACCGTGTGATCGGGAGACGTGTTGAAATATGTCTCAGTTCTCGTCCCATGGTACTCGGGTGCAATATTCCAGATGCTTTACTAACACTCTCCCGACTTGGAGAGTCAGTGCCTTTAACCTCCTGTTTGGCCCAGTTTGCAAATTCCGCGGAAGATGAACAGGAATAGGGAGAACCAATGAGAGACTAGCTGGAGGTGTCTGGACGGGAAAATTTAACTCTCATTTCCCACCAGGAAGAGGAATTAACCAAAGGCTCAGCGTGCCATGCCGGAACCAGATTAGGGCCTGAAGCAATCCTGCGGTGTTGCGGCCAGCTCACAAGAAAGCGAGTTGAAGAAAGGAGCTCAGGGGCACTGTAATTCACAAACCTGCAGAGTTATAAATGACAGCTATCATCCAAAAATATACTGAAGTAAGGCTGCCAAGAGGACTTGAAAGCCGGGCAGAATTGCAGGAAACCGATTTCAGGAGGTAGACTGGAATTGCATTTAAAGCATAGGAAAAGAGGCAGAAGGTCGACAATGATGCACTTGCCCAAAAAGGGCGTATGCGTTTTTTCCTGAATATATTCAGGAAAAAACGCATACGCCCTTTTTGGCCAACCAAGCAAGCTTGCAAAGGAAATCTGCACTACAATGAAGTCTCACTTCCCCCCCGTCAAAAGGGCCATCTGAAAAAAGTGTAAAATCCAGAAAGGCAGGACAGGCCATGGAGAACTGGGAGCCTTGTTATGCTGATGGGCGGGATGTAAATTGCCAACAGCCACTCGGGAGAAGTGTATGGTGTTTCCTGAAACATCTAAAAAACAAAGCAACAGAGCCTAGGGCACTTCCACTTATGGTCATGCAGCTTAGGGAAATTAAAATGAAAAAGACACAGCCACCCCAATGTTTGGGACGGCTCTGTTTACAAGAACCTCGTTTACGGTACAAGTTCAATATCGCATAAAGCGAAAAATGGATAAAGAAGTTGTGGTACTTACGTACAATGCAATATCACTCAGCAATGACATCTATGTCATCAGGCCCATAGCAGCATAATGAGTGGATTCAGGTATGATGATTCTACCTGAAATAAGTCACACAGAAAAAGAAACATCATAAGATATCACTAATACACGGAATGTAAACTTGGCTACACAGGAACTGAATTTCAAAACAGAACATGGTCCCAAATTTAGAAAATCAACTTATGCTTGCTTAAGGGGAAAGGTGAGTTGGGGTGCTGCATAAAACCAGAGATTGAAATGAGCACAGATAAAGTTCCTTAAGCCAAATATGTAATAGACAAGAGCTACTCCTTGCTCAACGAAATGGACTCAAAACCTCATATTAAACGCCTAATAATGTACCTGACTAGTAAGTATCCTAAAACCTATGGATTGCTATGTCTCTGAAAGTGAATCAATCGTGAGTACAGGGGCAAAAACGCAGCAGTGATAGGATTGGAGAGTTTTGGTGAGCAAATGAAGACCCTTTGAAGTCATATTGCATGGTACCCATTCCACGGGTCTCAACTCTCCAGGTTTAAGGGATTCTTCCTTCAGCTAAAACATGCATGTGGAACCCAGAGTATGATTAACCGTGTGATCGGGAGACGTGTTGAAATATGTCTCAGTTCTCGTCCCCTGGTACTCGGGTGCAATATTCCAGATGCTTTACTAACACTCTCCCGACTTGGAGAGTCAGTGCCTTTAACCTCCTGTTTGGCCCAGTTTGCAAATTCCGTGGAAGATGAACAGGAATAGGGAGAACCAATGAGAGACTAGCTGGAGGTGTCTGGACGGGAAAATTTAACTCTCATTTCCCACCAGGAAGAGGAATTAACCAAAGGCTCAGCGTGCCATGCCGGAACCAGATTAGGGCCTGAAGCAATCCTGCGGTTTTGCGGCCAGCTCACAAGAAAGCGAGTTGAAGAAAGGAGCTCAGGGGCACTGTAATTCACAAACCTGCAGAGTTATAAATGACAGCTATCATCCAAAAATATCCTGAAGTAAGGCTGCCAAGAGGACTTGAAAGCCGGGCAGAATTGCAGGAAACCGATTTCAGGAGGTAGACTGGAATTGCATTTAAAGCATAGGAAAAGAGGCAGAAGGTCGACAATGATGCACTTGCCCAAAAAGGGCGTATGCGTTTATTCCTGAATATATTCAGGAAAAAACGCATACGCCCTTTTTGGCCAACCAAGCAAGCTTGCAAAGGAAATCTGCACTACAATGAAGTCTCACTTCCCCCCCGTCAAAAGGGCCATCTGAAAAAAGTGTAAAATCCAGAAAGGCAGGACAGGCCATGGAGAACTGGGAGCCTTGTTATGCTGATGGGCGGGATGTAACTTGCCAACAGCCACTCAGGAGAAGTGTATGGTGTTTCCTGGAACATCTAAAACAAAGCAACAGAGCCTAGGGCACTTCCACTTATGGTCCTGCAGCTTAGGGAAATTAAAATCAAAAAGACACAGCCACCCCAATGTTTGGGACGGGCTCTGTTTACAAGAACCTCGTTTACGGTACAAGTTCAATAGCGCAGATAGCAAAAAATGGATAAAGAAATTGTGGTACTTACGTACAATGCAATATCACTCAGCAATGATATCTATGTCATCAGGCCCGTAGCAGCATAATGAGTGGATTCAGGTATGATAATTCTAACTGAAATAAGTCACACAGAAAAAGAAACATCATAAGATATCACTAATACACGGAATGTAAACTTGGCTACAAAGGAAATGGATTACAAAAAAAAGAGCGTCTCAAATTTAGAAAACCAACTTATGCTTGCTTAAGGGGAAAGGTGAGTTGGGGTGCTGCATAAAACCAGAGATTGAAATGAGCACAGATAAAGTTCCTTAAGCCAAATATGTAATAGACAAGAGCTACTCCTTGCTCAACGAAATGGACTCAACACCCCATATTAAACGCCTAAGAATGTGCCTGACTAGTAAGTATCTTAAAACCTATGGATTGCTGTGTCTCCGAAAGAGAATCAAGCGTGTGTACAGGGGCATAAACGCAGCAGTGATAGGATTGGAGAGGTTCGGTGAGCAAATGAAGACCCTTTGAAGTCATATTGCATGGTACCCATTCCATGGGTCTAAACTCTCCAGGTTTAAGGGATTCTTCCTTCAGCTAAAACATGCATGTGGAACCGAGAGTATGATCAACCATGTGATCAGGAGACGTGTTCCAATATGTCTCAGTTCTTGTCCCCTGGTACTCGGGTGCAACATTCCAGACGCTTTACTAACTCTCTCCCAACTTGGAGAGTCAGTGCCTTTAACCACCTGTTTGGCCCAGTTTGCAATTTCTGCGGAAGATGAACAGGAATAGGGAGAACCAATGAGAGACTAGCTGGAGGTGTCTGGACGTGCAAATTTAACTCTCATTTCCCACCAGGAAGAGGAATTAACCAAAGGCTCAGCGTGCCGTGCCGGAACCAGATTAGGGCCTGAAGCAATCCTGTGGTGTTGCGGCCAGCTCACAAGAAAGCGAGTTGAAGAAAGGAGCTCAGGGGCACTGTAATTCACAAACCTGCAGAGTTATAAATGACAGCTATCGTCCAAAAATATACTGAAGTAAGCCTGCCAAGAGGACTTGAAAGCGGGGCAGAATTGCAGGAAACCGATTTCAGGAGGAAGACTGGAATTGCATTTAAAGCATAGGAAAAGAGGCAGAACGTTAACAATGATGCACTTGGACAAAAAGGGCGTATGCGTTTTTTCCTGAATATATTCAGGAAAAAACGCATATGCCCTTTTTGGCCAACCAAGCAAGCTTGCAAAGGAAATCTGCACTGCAATGAAGTCTCACTTCCCCCCGGTCAAAAGGGCCATCTGAAAAAAGTGTAAAGTCCAGAAAGGCAGGACAGGCCATGGAGAACTGGGAGCCTTGTTATGCTGATGGGCGGGATGTAAATTGCCAACAGCCACTGGGGAGAAGTGTATGGTGCTTCCTGAAACATCTAAAAAACAGAGGAACAGAACCTAGGGCACTTCCACTTATAGTCCTATAGCTTAGGGAAATTAAAATCAAAAAGGCACAGCCACGCCAAAGTTTGGGACGGCTCTGTTTACAAGAACCTCGTTTACGGTACAAGTTCAATATCGCAGAAAGCAAAAAATGGATAAAGAAGTTTTGGTACTTACGTACAATGCAATATCACTCAGCAATGAAATCTACGTCATCAGGCCCGTAGCAGCATAATGAGTGGATTCAGGTATGATGATTCTAACTGAAATAAGTCACACAGAAAAAGAAACATCATAAGATATCACTAATACACGGAATGTAAACTTGCTACACAGGAACTGAATTACAAAACAAAACAGGGTCTCAAATTAAGAAAACCAACTTATGCTTGCTTAAGGGGAAAGGTGAGTTGGGGTGCTGCATAAAACCAGAGATTGAAATGAGCACAGATAAAGTTACTTAAGCCACTTATGTATTAGACAAGAGGTACTCCTTTCTCAACGAAATGGACTCAACACCCCATATTAAACGCCGAAGTATGTACCTGACTAGTAAGTATCTTAAAACCTATGGATTGCTATGTCTCCGAAAGAGAATCAGGCATGTGTACAGGGGCGTAAATGCAGCAGTGATAGGATTGGAGAGGTTCGGTGAGCAAATGAAGACCCTTTGAAGTCATATTGCATGGTACCCATTCCACAGGTCTCAATTCTCCAGGTTTAAGGGATTCTTCCTTCAGCTAAAACATGCTTGTGGAACCCAGAGTATGAACAACCGTGTGATCAGGAGACGTGTTCCAATATGTCTCAGTTCTCGTCCCCTGGTACTCGGGTGCAACATTTCAGATGCTTTATTAACGCTCTCCCGACTTGGAGAGTCAGTGCCTTTAACCTCCTGTTTGGCCCAGTTTGCAATTTCTGCGGAAGATGAACAGGAATAGGGAGAACCAATGAGAGACTAGCTGGAGGTGTCTGGACGGGCAAATTTAACTCTCATTTCCCACCAGGGAGAGGAATTAACCCAAGGCTCAGCGTGCCATGCCGGAACCAGTTTAGGGCCTGAAGCAATCATGCGGTGTTGCGGCCAGCTCAAAAGAAAGCGACTTGAAGAAAGGAGCTCAGGGGCACTGTAATTCACAAACCTGCAGAGTTATAAATGACAGCTATCGTCCAAAAATATACTGAAGTAAGGCTGCCAAGAGGACTTGAAAGCGGGGCAGAAATGCAGGAAACCGATTTCAGGAGGTAGACTGGAATTGCATTTAAAGCATAGGAAAAGAGGCAGAACGTCGACAATGATGCACTTGGCCAAAAAGGGCGTATGCGTTTCTTCCTGAATATATTCAGGAAAAAACGCATACGCCCTTTTTGGCCAACCAGGCAAGCTTGGAAAGGAAATCTGCACTACAATGAAGTCTCACTTCCCCCCCATCAAAAGGGCCATCTGAAAAAAGTGTAAAATCCAGAAAGGCAGGACAGGCCATGGAGAACTGGGAGCCTTGTTATGCTGATGGGCGGGATGTAAATTGCCAACAGCCACTAGGGAGAAGTGTATGTTGTTTCCTGAAACATCTAAAAAACCAACCAACAGAGCCTAGGGCACTTCCACTTATGGTTCTAAAGCTTAGGGAAATTAAAATCAAAAAGACACAGCCACCCCTAAGTTTGGGACGGCTCTGTTTACAAGAAACTCATTTACGGGACAAGTTCAATATCGCAGAAAGTGAAAAATGGATAAAGAAGGTGTGGTACTTACGTACAATGCAATATCACTCAGCAATGAAATCTATGTCATCAGGCCCATAGCAGCATAATGAGTGGATTCAGGTATGATGATTCTAACTGAAATAAGTCACACAGAAAAACAAACATCATAAGATATCACTAATACATGGAATGTAAACTTGGCTACACAGGAACTGGATTACAAAACACAACAGGTTCTCAAATGTAGAAAACCAAGTTATGCTTGCTTAAGGGGAAAGGTGAGTTGGGGTGCTGCATAAAACCAGAGATTGAAATGAGCACAGATAAAGTTCCTTAAGCCAAATATGTAATACACAAGAGCTACTCCTTGCTCAAAGAAATGGACTCAACACCCCATATTAAACGCCTAAGAATGTACCTGACTAGTAAGTATCTTAAAACCTATGGATTGTTATGTCTCCGAAAGAGAATCAAACGTGTGTACAGGGTCATAAACGCAGCAGTGATAGGATTGGAGAGGTTCGGTGAGCAAATGAAGGCCCTTTGAAATCATATTGCATGGTACCCATTCCACGGGTCTCAACTCTCCAGGTTTAAGGGATTCTTCCTTCAGCTAAAACATGCATGTGGAACCCAGAGTATGATCAACCGTGTGATCGGGAGACGTGTTCCAATATGTTTCAGTTCTTGTCCCCTGGTACTCGGGTGCAAAATTCCAGACACTTTACTAACTCTCTCCCAACTTGGAGAGTCAGTGCCTTTAACCTCCTGTTTGGCCCAGTTTGCAATTTCTGCGGAAGATGAACAGGAATACGGAGAACCAATGAGAGAGTAGCTGCAGTTGTCTGGACGGGCAAATTTAACTCTCATTTCCCACCAGGGACAGGAATTAACCAAAACCTCCGTGTGCCGTGTCGGAACCAGATTAGGGCCTGAAGCAATCCTGCGGTGTTGCGGCTAGCTCACAAGAAAGCGAGTTGAAGTAAGGAGCTCAGGGGCACTGTAATTCACAAACCTGCAGAGTTATAAATGACAGCTATCGTCCAAAAATATACTGAAGTAAGCATGCCAAGAGGACTTGAAAGCGGGGCAGAATTGCAGGAAACCGATTTCAGGAGGTAGACTGGAATTGCATTTAAAGCATAGGAAAAGAGGCAGAACGTCAACAATGATGCACTTGGCCAAAAAGGGTGTATGCGTTTTTTCCTGAATATATTCAGGAAAAAACGCATATGCCCTTTTTGGCCAACCAAGCAAGCTTGCAAAGGAAATCTGCACTACAATGAAGTCTCACTTCCCCCCGGTCAAAAGGGCCATCTGAAAAAAGTGTAAATTCCAGAAAGGCAGGACAGGCCATGGAGAACTGGGAGACTTGTTATGCTGATGGGCGGGATGTAAATTGCCAACAGCAACTGGGGAGAAGTGTATGGTGCTTCCTGAAACATCTAAAAAACAAAGCAACAGAGCCTAGGGCACTTCCACTTATGGTCCTATAGCTTAGGGAATTTAAAATCAAAAAGACACAGCCACCCCAAAGATTGGGACGGCTCTGTTTACAAGAACCTCGTTTACAGGACAAGATCAATATCGCAGATAGTGAAAAATGGATAAAGAAGTTTTGGTACTTACGAACAATGCAATATCACTCAGCAATGAAATCTATGTCATCAGGCCCGTAGCAGCATAATGAGTGAATTCACGTATGATGATTCTAACTAAAATAAGTCACAAGAAAAAGAAACATCATAAGATATCATTAATACATGGAATGTAAACTTGGCTACACAGGAACTGGATTACAAAACAGAACAGGGTCTCAAATTTAGAAAACCAACTTATGCTTGCTTAAGGGGAAAGGTGAGTTGGGGTGCTGCATAAAACCAGAGATTGAAATGAGCACAGATAAAGTTCCTTAAGCCAAATATGTAATAGACAAGAGCTACTCCTTGCACAACGAAATGGACTCAACACCCCATATTAAACGCCTAATAATGTACCTGACTAGTAAGTATCTTAAAACCTATGGATTGCTATGTCTCTGAAAGTGAATCAATCGTGAGTACAGGGGCAAAAACGCAGCAGTGATAGGATTGGAGAGTTTTGGTGAGCAAATGAAGACCCTTTGAAGTCATATTGCATGGTACCCATTCCACGGGTCTCAACTCTCCAGGTTTAAGGGATTCTTCCTTCAGCTAAAGCATGCATGTGGAACCCAGAGTATGATCAACCGTGTGATCGGGAGACGTGTTGCAATATGTCTCAGTTCTCGTCCCCTGGTACTCGGGTGCAACATTCCAGATGCTTTATTAACACTCTCCCGACTTGGAGAGTCAGTGCCTTTAACCTCCTGTGTGGCCCATTTTGCAATTTCTGCGGAAGATGAACAGGAATAGGGAAAACCGATGAGAGACTAGCTGGAGTTGTCTGGACGGGCAAATTTAACTCTCATTTCCCACCATTTAGACGAATTAAACAAAGGCTCAGCGGGCCGTGCCGGAACCAGATTAGGGCCTGAAGCAATCCTGCGGTGTTACAGCCAGCTCACAAGAAAGCGAGTTGAAGAAAGGAGCTCAGGGGCACTGTAATTCTCAAACCTGCAGAGTTATAAATGACAGCTATCGTCCAAAAATATACTGAAGTAAGCCTGCCAAGAGGAATTGAAAGCGGGGCAGAATTGCAGGAAACCGATTTCAGGAGGTAGACTGGAATTGCATTTAAAGCATAGGAAAAGAGGCAGAACGTCAACAATGATGCACTTGGCCAAAAAGTGCGTATGCGTTTTTTCCTGAATATATTCAGGAAAAAAGGCATACGCACTTTTTGGCCAACCAAGCAAGCTTGCAAAGGAAATCTGCACTACAATGAAGTCTCACTTCCCCCCGGTCAAAAGGGCCATCTGAAAAAAGTGTAAAATCCAGAAAGGCAGGACAGGCCATGGAGAACTGGTAGCCTTGTTATGCTGATGGGCGGGATGTAAATTGCCAACAGCCACTCGGGAGAAGTGTATGGTGCTTCCTGAAACATCTAAAAAACAGAGGAACAGAGCCTAGGGCACTTCCACTTATGGTCCTATAGCTTAGGGAAATTAAAATCAAAAAGGCACAGCCACCCCAAAGTTTGTGACGGCTCTATTTACAAGAACCTCGTTTACGGTACAAGTTCAATATCGCAGAAAGCAAAAAATGGATAAAGAAGTTTTGGTACTTACGTACAATGCAATATCACTCAGCAATGAAATCTACGTCATCAGGCCCGTAGCAGCATAATGAGTGGATTCAGGTATGATGATTCTAACTGAAATAAGTCACACAGAAAAAGAAACATCATAAGATATCACTAATACACGGAATGTAAACTTGCTACACAGGAACTGAATTACAAAACAAAACAGGGTCTCAAATTTAGAAAACCAACTTATGCTTGCTTAAGGGGAAAGGTGAGTTGGGGTGCTGCATAAAACCAGAGATTGAAATGAGCACAGATAAAGTTCCTTAAGCCACTTATGTATTAGACAAGAGGTACTCCTTGCTCAACGAAATGGACTCAACACCCCATATTAAATGCCGAAGTATGTACCTGACTAGTAAGTATCTTAAAGCCTATGGATTGCTATGTCTCCGAAAGAGAATCAGGCATGTTTACAGGGGCGTAAATGCAGCAGTGATAGCATTGGAGAGGTTCGGTGAGCAAATGAAGACCCTTTGAAGTCATATTGCATGGTACCCATTCCACGGGTCTCAATTCTCCAGCTTTAAGGGATTCTTCCTTCAGATAAAACATGCTTGTGGAACCCAGAGTATGATCAACCGTGTGATTGGGAGACGTGTTCCAATATGTCTCAGTTCTCGTCCCCTGGTACTCGGGTGCAACATTCCAGACGCTTTACTAACGCTCTGCCGACTTGGAGAGTCAGTGCCTTTAACCTCCTGTGTGGCCCATTTTGCAATTTCTGCGGAAGATGAACAGGAATAGGGAGAACCGATGAGAGACTAGCTGGAGGTGTCTGGACGGGCAAATTTAACTCTCATTTCCCACCAGGAAGAGGAATTAACCAAAGGCTCAGCAGGCCGAGCCAGAACAAGATAAGGGCCTGAAGCAATCCTGCGGTGTTGTGGCCAGCTCACAAGAAAGTGAGTTGAAGAAAGGAGTTCAGGGGCACTGTAATTCACAAACCTGCGGAGTTATAAATGACAGCTATCGTCCAAAAATATACTGAAGTAAGGCTGCCACGAGGACTTGAAAGCGGGGCAGAATTGCAGGAAACCGATTTCAGGAGGTAGACTGGAATTGCATTTAAAGCATAGGAAAAGAGGCAGAACGTCGACAATGATGCACTTGCCCTAAAAGGGCGTATGCGTTTTTTCCTGAATATATTCAGGACAAAACGCATACGCCCTTTTTGGCCAACCAAGCAAGCTTGCAAAGGAAATCTGCACTACAATGAAGTCTCACTTCCCCCCGGTCAAAAGGGCCATCTGAAAAAAGTGTAAAATCCAGAAAGGCTGGACTGGCCATGGAGAACTGGGAGCCTTGTTATGCTGATGGGTGGGATGTAAATTGCCAACAGCCACTCGGGAGAAGTGTATGGTGTTTCCTGAAACATCTAAAAAACAAAGCAACAGAGCCTAGGGCACTTCCACTTATGGTCCTATAGCTTAGGGAAATTAAAATCAAAAAGACACAGACACCCAAAAGTATGGGACGGCTCTGTTTATAAGAACCTCATTTACGGTACAAGTTCAATATCGCAGATAGTGAAAAATGGATAAAGAAGTTTTGGTGCTTACGTACAATGCAATATCACTCAGCAATGAAATCTATGTCATCAGGCCCGTAGCAGCATAATGAGTGAATTCAAGTATGATGATTCTAACTAAAATAAGTCACAAGAAAAAGAAACATCATAAGATATCATTAATACATGGAATGTAAACTTGGCTACACAGGAACTGGATTACAAAACAGAACAGGGTCTCAAATTTAGAAAACCAACTTATGCTTGCTTAAGGGGAAAGGTGAGTTGGGGTGCTGCATAAAACCAGAGATTGAAATGAGCACAGATAAAGTTCCTTAAGCCAAATATGTAATAGACAAGAGCTACTCCTTGCACAACGAAATGGACTCAACACCCCATATTAAACGCCTAATAATGTACCTGACTAGTAAGTATCTTAAAAGCTATGGATTGCTATGTCTCCGAAAGAGAATCAAGTGTGTGTACAGGGGCATAAACGCAGCAGTGATAGGATTGGAGAGTTTTGGTGAGCAAATGAAGACCCTTTGAAGTCATATTGCATGGTACCCATTCCACGGGTCTCAACTCTCCAGGTTTAAGGGATTCTTCCTTCAGCTAAAGCATGCATGTGGAACCCAGAGTATGATCAACCGTGTGATCGGGAGACGTGTTCAAATATGTCTCAGTTCTCATCCCCTGGTACTCGGGTGCAACATTCCAAACGCTTTATTAACACTCTCCCGAATTGGAGAGTCAGTGCCTTTAATCTCCTGTTCGGCCCAGTTTGCAATTTCTGCAGAAGATGAACAGGAATAGGGAGGACCAATGAGAGACTAGCTGGAGGTGTCTGGACGGGCAAATTTAACTCTCATTTCCCACCAGGAAGAGGAATTAACCAAAGGCTCAGCATGCCGCGCCGGCACCAGATTAGGGCCCGAAGCAATCCTGCGGTGTTGCGGCCAGCTCAGAAGAAAGCGAGTTGAAGATAGGAGCTCAGTGGCACTGTAATTCACAAACCTGCAGAGTTATAAATGTCAGCTATCGTCCAAAAATATACTGAAGTAACGCTGCGAAGAGGACTTGAAAGCGGGGCAGAATTGCAGGAAACCGATTTCAGGAGGTAGACTGGAATTGCATTTAAAGCATAGGAAAAGAGGCAGAACGTCGACAATGATGCACTTGACCAAAAAGGGCGTATGCGTTGTTTCCTGAATATATTCAGGAAACAATGCATACGCACTTTTTGGCCAACCAAGCAAGCTTGCAAAGGAAATCTGCACTACAATGAAGTCTCACTTCCCCTTGGTCAAAAGGGCCATCTGAAAAAAGTGTAAAATCCAGAAAGGCAGGACAGGCCATGGACAACTGGGAGCCTTGTTATGCTGATGGGCGGGATGTAAATTGCCAACAGCCACTCGGGAGAAGTGTATGGTGTTTCCTGAAACATCTAAAAAACAAAGCAACAGAGCCTAGGGCACTTCCACTTATGGTTCTAAAGCTTAGGGAAATTAAAATCAAAAAGACACAGCCACCCCAAAGTTTGGGACAGCTCTGTTTACAAGAATCTCGTTTACGGGACAAGTTCAATATCGCAGAAAGTGAAAAATGGATAAAGCTGTTGTGGTACTTACGTACAATGCAATATCACTCAGCAATGAAATCTATGTCATCAGATCCGTAGCAGCATAATGAGTGGATTCAGGTATGATGATTCTATCTGAAATAAGTCACACAGAAAAAGGAACATCATAAGATATCACTAATACACGGAATGTAAACTTGGCTACACAGGAACAGGATTACAAAAGAGAACAGGGTCTCAAATTTAGAAAACCAACTTATGCTTGCTTAAGGGGAAAGGTGAGTTGGGGTGCTGCATAAAACCAGAGATTGAAATGAGCACAGATAAAGTTCCTTAAGCCAAACATGTAATAGACAAGAGCTACTCCTTGCTCAACGAAATGGACTCAACACCCCATATGAAACGCCTAAGAATGTACCTCACTAGATAGTATCTTAAAACCTATGGATTGCTATGTCTCCGAAAGAGAAACAAGCGTGTGTACAGGGGCATAAACGCAGCAGTGATAAGATTGGAGAAGTTTGGTAAGCAAATGAAAACCCTTTGAAGTCATATTGCATGGTACCCATTCCACGGGTCTCAACTCTCCAGGTTTAAGGGATTCTTCCTTCAGCTAAAACATGCATGTGGATCCCAGAGTATAATCAACCATGTGATCGGGAGACGTGTTCAAATATGTCTCAGTTCTCGTCCCCTGGTACTCGGGTGCAACATTCCAGACGCTTTACTAACACTCTGCCGACTTGGAGAGTCAGTGCCTTTAACCTCCTGTTTGGCCCAGTTTGAAATTTCTGCAAAAGATGAACAGGAATAGGGAGAACCGATGAGAGACAAGCTGGAGGTGTCTAGACGGGCAAATTTAACTCTCATTTCCCACCAGGAAGAGGAATTAACCAAAGGCTCAGTGTGCCGTGCTGGAACCAGATTAGGGCCTGAAGCAATCCAGCGGTGTTGCGGCCAGCTCACAAGAAAGCGAGTTGAAGAAAGGAGCTCAGGGGCACTGTAATTCACAAACCTGCAGAGTTATAAATGACAGCTATCCTCCAAAAATATACAGAAGTAAGGCTGCCAAGAGGACTTGAAAGCGGGCCAGAAATGCAGTAAACCGATTTCAGGAGGTAGACTGGAATTGCATTTAAAGCATAGGAAAAGAGGCAGAACGTCCAAAATGATGCACTTGGCCTAAAAGGGCGTATACGTTTTTTCCTGAATATATTCAGGAAAAAACGCATACGCACTCTTTGGCAAACCAAGCAAGCTTGCAAAGGAAATCTGCACTACAATGAAGTCTCACTTCCCCCAGGTCAAAAGGGCCATCTGAAAAAAGTGTAAAATCCAGAAAGGCAGGACAGGCCATGGAGAACTGGGAGCCTTGTTATGCTGATGGGTGGCATGTAAATTGCCAACAGCCACTCAGGAGAAGTGTATGGTGTTTCCTGAAACATCTAAAAAACAAAGCAACAGATCCTAGGGCACTTCCACTTATGGTCCTATAGCGTAGGGAAATTAAAATCAAAAAGACACAGCCACCCCAAAGTATGGGACGGCTCTGTTTACAAGAACCTCGTTTACGGTACAAGTTCAATATTGCAGAAAGTGAAAAATGGATAAAGAAGTTGTGGTACTTACGTACAATGCAATATCACTCAACAATGAAATCTATGTCATCAGGCCCGTAGCAGCATAGAGTGGATTCAGGTATGATGATTCTAACTGAAATAAGTCACACAGAAAAAGAAACATCATAAGATATAACTAATAAACGTAATGTAAACATGGCTACACAGGAACTGGATTACAAAACAGAACAGGGTCTCAAATGTAGAAAAGCAACGTATGCTTGCTTAAGGGGAAAGGTGAGTTGGGGTGCTGCATAAAACCAGAGATTGAAATGAGCACAGATAAAGTTCCTTAAGCCAAATATGGAATAGAGAAGAGCTGCTCCTTGCTCAACGAAATGGACTCAAAACACCATATTAAATGCCTAATAATGTACCTGTCTAGTAAGTATCTTAAAACCTATGGATTGCTATGTCTCTGAAAGAGAATCAAGCGTGAGTACAGGGACATAAACGCAGCAGTGATAGGATTGGAGAGGTTCGGTGAGCAAATGAAGACCCTTTGAAGTCATATTGCATGGTACCCATTCCACGGGTCTCAGCTCTCCAGGTTTAAGGGATTCTTCCTTCAGCTAAAACATGCATGTGGAACCCAGAGTATGATCAACCATGTGATCGGGAGACGTGTTCAAATATGTCTCAGTTCTCATCCCCTGGTACTCGGGTGCAACATTCCAGATGCTTTACTAACACTCTCCCGACTTGGAGAGTCAGTGCCTTTAACCTCCTGTTTGGCCCAGTTTGCAAATTCCGCGGAAGATGAACAGGAATAGGGAGAACCAATGAGAGACTAGCTGGAGGTGTCTGGACGGGCAAATTTAACTCTCATTTCCCACCAGGAAGAGGAATTAACCAAAGGCTCAGCGTGCCGTGCCGGAACCAGATTAGGGCCTGAAGCAATCCTGCGGTGTTGCAGCCAGCTCACAAGAAAGCGAGTTGAAGAAAGGAGCTCAGGGGCACTGTAATTCACAAACCTGCAGAGTTATAAATGACAGCTATCCTCCAAAAATATACAGAAGTAAGGCTGCCAAGAGGACTTGAAAGCGGGCCAGAAATGCAGTAAACCGATTTCAGGAGGTAGACTGGAATTGCATTTAAAGCATAGGAAAAGAGGCAGAACGTCCAAAATGATGCACTTGGCCTAAAAGGGCGTATACGTTTTTTCCTGAATATATTCAGGAAAAAACGCATACGCACTCTTTGGCAAACCAAGCAAGCTTGCAAAGGAAATCTGCACTACAATGAAGTCTCACTTCCCCCAGGTCAAAAGGGCCATCTGAAAAAAGTGTAAAATCCAGAAAGGCAGGACAGGCCATGGAGAACTGGGAGCCTTGTTATGCTGATGGGTGGCATGTAAATTGCCAACAGCCACTCAGGAGAAGTGTATGGTGTTTCCTGAAACATCTAAAAAACAAAGCAACAGAGCCTAGGGCACTTCCACTTATGGTCCTATAGCTTAGGGAAATTAAAATCAAAAAGACACAGCCACCCCAAAGTATGGGACGGCTCTGTTTACAAGAACCTCGTTTACGGTACAAGTTCAATATTGCAGAAAGTGAAAAATGGATAAAGAAGTTGTGGTACTTACGTACAATGCAATATCACTCAACAATGAAATCTATGTCATCAGGCCCGTAGCAGCATAGAGTGGATTCAGGTATGATGATTCTAACTGAAATAAGTCACACAGAAAAAGAAACATCATAAGATATAACTAATAAACGTAATGTAAACATGGCTACACAGGAACTGGATTACAAAACAGAACAGGGTCTCAAATGTAGAAAAGCAACGTATGCTTGCTTAAGGGGAAAGGTGAGTTGGGGTGCTGCATAAAACCAGAGATTGAAATGAGCACAGATAAAGTTCCTTAAGCCAAATATGGAATAGAGAAGAGCTGCTCCTTGCTCAACGAAATGGACTCAAAACACCATATTAAATGCCTAATAATGTACCTGTCTAGTAAGTATCTTAAAACCTATGGATTGCTATGTCTCTGAAAGAGAATCAAGCGTGAGTACAGGGACATAAACGCAGCAGTGATAGGATTGGAGAGGTTCGGTGAGCAAATGAAGACCCTTTGAAGTCATATTGCATGGTACCCATTCCACGGGTCTCAGCTCTCCAGGTTTAAGGGATTCTTCCTTCAGCTAAAACATGCATGTGGAACCCAGAGTATGATCAACCATGTGATCGGGAGACGTGTTCAAATATGTCTCAGTTCTCATCCCCTGGTACTCGGGTGCAACATTCCAGATGCTTTACTAACACTCTCCCGACTTGGAGAGTCAGTGCCTTTAACCTCCTGTTTGGCCCAGTTTGCAAATTCCGCGGAAGATGAACAGGAATAGGGAGAACCAATGAGAGACTAGCTGGAGGTGTCTGGACGGGCAAATTTAACTCTCATTTCCCACCAGGAAGAGGAATTAACCAAAGGCTCAGCGTGCCGTGCCGGAACCAGATTAGGGCCTGAAGCAATCCTGCGGTGTTGCAGCCAGCTCACAAGAAAGCGAGTTGAAGAAAGGAGCTCAGGGACACTGTAATTCACAAACCTGCAGAGTTATACATGACAGCTCTCGTCCAAAAATATACTGAAGTAAGGCTGCCAAGAGGACTTGAAAGCGGGGCAGAATTGCAGGAAACCGATTTCAGGAGGTAGACTGGAATTGCATTTAAAGCATAGGAAAAGAGGCAGAACGTCGACAATGATGCACTTGGCCAAAAAGGGCGTATGCGTTTTTTCCTGAATATATTCAGGAAAAAACGCATACGCCCTTTTTGGCCAACCAAGCAAGCTTGCAAAGGAAATCTGCACTACAATGAAGTCTCACTTCCGCCTGGTAAAAAAGGGCCATCTGAAAAAAGTGTAAACTCCAGAAAGGCAGGACAGGCCATGGAGAACTTGTTATGCTGATGGGTGGGATGTAAATTGCCAACAGCCACTCAGGAGAAGGGTATGGTGTTTCCTGAAACATCTAAAAAACAAATTAACAGAGCCTAGGGCACTTCCACTTATGGTCCTATAGCTTAGGGAAATTAAAATCAAAAAGACACAGCCACCCCAAAGTTTGGGATGGCTCTGTTTACAAGAATCTCGTTTACGGTACAAGTTCAATATTACAGAAAGTGAAAAATTGATAAAGAAGTTGTGGTACTTACGTACAATGCAATATCATTCAGCAATGAAATCTATGTCATCAGGCACGTAGCAGAAAATGAGTGGGTTCAGGTATGATGATTCTAACTGAAATAAGTCACACAGAAAAAGAAACATCATAAGATATCACTAATACACGGAATGTAAACTTGGCTACACAGGAACTGGATTACAAAACAGAACAGGGTCTCAAATTTAGAAAACCAACCTATGCTTGCTTAAGGGGAAAGGTGAGTTGGGGTGCTGCATAAAACCAGAGATTGAAATGAGCATAGATAAAGTTCCTTAAGCCAAATATGGAATAGAAAAGAGCTACTCCCTGCTCAACGAAATGGACTCAAAACCCCATGTTAAACACCTTATAATGTACCTGACTAGTAAGTATCTTAAAACCTAAAGATTGCTATGTCTCTGAAAGAGAATCAAGCGTGAGTACAGGGGCATAAACGCAGCAGTGATAGGATTGGAGAGGTTCGGTGAGCAAATGAAGACCCTTTGAAGTCATATTGCATGGTACCCATTCCACGGGTCTCAACTCTCCAGGTTTAAAGGATTCTTCCTTCAGCTAAAACATGCATGTGGAACCCAGAGTATGATCAACCGTGTGATCGGGAGACGTGTTGAAATATGTCTCAGTTCTCGTCCCCTGGTACTCGGGTGCAACATTCCAGACGCTTTACTAACACTCTCCCGACTTGGAGAGTCAGTGCCTTTAACCTCCTGTTTGGCCCAGTTTGCAAATTCCGTGGAAGATGAACAGGAATAGGGAGAACCAATGAGAGACTAGCTGGAGGTGTCTGGACGGGCAAATTTAACTCCCATTTCCCACCAGGAAGAGGAATTAACCAAAGGCTCAGCGTGCCGTGCCGGAAGCAGATTAGGGCCTGAAGGAATCCTGCGGTGTTGCGGCCAGCTCACAAGAAAGCGAGTTTAAGAAAGCAGCTCAGGGGCACTGTAATTCACAAACCTGCAGAGTTATAAATGACAGCTATCGTCCAAAAATATACTGAAGTAAGGCTGCCAAGAGGACTTGAAAGCCGGGCAGAATTGCAGGAAACCGATTTCAGGAGGTAGACAGGAATTGCATTTAAAGCATAGGAAATGAGGCAGAACGTCCACAATGATGCACTTGGCCAAAAAGGGCGTATGCGTTTTTTCCTGAATATATTCAGGAAAAAAAGCATACGCCCTTTTTGGCCAACCAAGCAAGCTTGCAAAGGAAATCTGCACTACAATGAAGTCTCACTTCCCCGCGGTCAAAGGGGCCATCTGAAAAAAGTGTAAAATCCAGAAAGGCAGGACAGGCCATGGAGAACTGGGAGCCTTGTTATGCTGATGGGCGGGATGTAACTTGCCAACAGCCACTCGGGAGAAGTGTATGGTGTTTCCTGAAACATCTAAAAAACAAAGCAACAGAGCCTAGGGCACTTCCACTTATGGTCCTATAGCTTAGCGAAATTAAAATCAAAAAGACACAGCCACCCCAAAGTTTGGGATGGCTCTGTTTACAAGAACCTCGTTTACGGTACAAGTTCAATATCGCAGAAAGTGAAAAATGGATAAAGAAGTTGTGGTACTTACGTACAATGCAATATCACTCAGCAATGAAATCTATGTCATCAGGCCCGTAGCAGAAAATGAGTGGGTTCAGGTATGATGAATCTAACTGAAATAAGTCACACAGAAAAAGAAACATCATAAGAGATCACTAATACACGGAATGTAAACTTGGCTACACAGGAACTGGATTACAAAACAGAACAGGGTCTCCAATTTAGAAAACCAACTTATGCTTGCTTAAGGGGAAAGGTGAGTTGGGGTGCTGCATAAAACCAGAGATTGAAATGAGCACAGATAAAGTTCCTTAAGCCAAATATGTAATAGACAAGAGCTACTCCTTCCTCAACGAAATGGACTCAACACCCCATATTAAACGCCTAAGAATGTACCTGACTAGTAAGTATCTTAAAACCTATGGATCGCTATGTCTCCGAAAGAGAATCAAGCGTGTGTACAGGGGCATAAACGCAGCAGTGATAGGATTGGAGAGGTTCGGTGAGCAAATGAAGACGCTTTGAAGTCATATTGCATGGTACCCATTCCACGGGTCTCAACTCTCCAGGTTTAAGGGATTCTTCCTTCGGCTAAATCATGCATGTGGAACCCGGAGTATGATCAACCGTGTGATCGGGAGTCGTGTTCCAATATGTCTCAGTTCTCGTCCCCTGGTACTCGGGAGCAACATTCCAGACGTTTTACTAACACTCTCCTGACTTGGAGAGTCACTGCCTTTAACCTCCTGTTTGGCCCAGTTTGCAATTTCTGCGG
Source organism: Orcinus orca (assembly GCF_937001465.1). Lineage (NCBI taxonomy): Eukaryota > Metazoa > Chordata > Mammalia > Artiodactyla > Delphinidae > Orcinus > Orcinus orca. Next base: position 468,834 of record NW_026044148.1, read on the forward strand.
AAGATGAACAGGAATAGGGAGAACCAATGAGAGACTAGCTGGAGGTGTCTGGACGGGCAAATTTAACTCTCATTTCCCAACAGGAAGAGGAATTAACCAAAGGCTCAGCGTGTCGTGCCAGAACATGATTAGGGCCTGAAACAATCCTGCGGTGTTGCGGCCAGCTCACAAGCAAGCGAGTTGAAGAAAGGAGCTCAGGGGCACTGTAATTCACAAACCTGCAGAGTTATAAATGACAGCTATCGTCAAAAAATATACTGAAGTAAGGCTGCCAAGAGGACTTGAAAGCGGTGCAGAATTGCAGGAAACCGATTTCAGGAGGTAGACTGGAATTGCATTTAAAGCATAGGAAAAGAGGCAGAACGTCGACAATGATGCACTTGGCCAAAAAGGACGTATGCGTTTTTTCCTGAATATATTCAGGAAAAAACGCATACGCACTTTTTGGCCAACCAAGCAAGCTTGCAACGGAAATCTGCACTATAATGAAGTCTCACTTCCCCACGGTCAAAAGGGCCATCTGAAAAAAGTGTAAAATCCAGAAAGGCAGGACAGGCCATGGAGAACTGGGAGCCTTTTTATGCTGATGGGCGGGATGTAAATTGCCAAAGCCACTCAGGAGAAGTGTATGGTGTTTCCTGAAACATCTAAAAAACTGAGGAACAGAGCCTAGGGCACTTCCACTTATGGTCCTATAGCTTAGGTAAATTAAAATCAAAAAGACACAGCCACCCCAAAGTTTGGGACAGCTCTGTTTACAAGAACCTCGTTTACGGTACAAGTTCAATATCGCAGAAAGCGAAAAATGGATAAAAAATTTGTGGTACTTACGTACAATGCAATATCACTCAGCAATGAAATCTATGTCATCAGGCCCGTAGCAGCATAATGAGTGGATTCAGGTATGATGATTCTAACTGAAATAAGTCACACAGAAAAAGAAACATCATAAGATATCACTAATACACGGAATATAACCTTGGCTACACAGGCACTGAATTTCAAAACAGAACAGGGTCTCAAATTTAGAAAACCAACTTATGCTTGCTTAAAGGGAAAGGTGAGTTGGGGTGCTGCATAAAACCAGAGATTGAAATGAGCACAGATAAAGTTCCTTAAGCCAAATATGGAATAGACAAGAGCTACTCCTTGGTCAACGAAATGGACTCAACACCCCATATTAAACGCCAATGAATGTACCTGTCTAGTAAGTATCTTAAAACCTATGGATTGCTATGTCTATGAAAGAGAATCAAGCGTGTGTACAGGGGCATAAACGCAGCAGTGATAGGTTTCGAGAGGTTCGGTGAGCAAATGAAGACCCTTTGAAATCATATTGCATGGTACCCATTCCACGGGTCTCAACTCTCCAGGTTTAAGGGATTCTTCCTTCAGCTGAAACATGCATGTGGAACCCAGAGTATGATCAACCGTGTGATCGGGAGATGTGTTCAAATATGTCTCAGTTTTCGTCCCCTGGTACTCGGGTGCAACATTCCAGATGCTTTACTAACACTCTCCCGACTTGGAGAGTCAGTGCCTTTAACCTCCTGTTTGACCCAGTTTGCAATTTCTGCGGAAGATGAACAGGGATAAGGAGGACCAATGAGAGACTAGCTGGAGGTGTCTGGACGGGCAATTTTAACTCTCATTTCCCACCAGGAAGAGGAATTAAGCAAAGGCTCAGCGTGCGGTGCCGGAACCAGATTAGGGCCTGAAGCAATCCTGCGGTGTTGCGGCCAGCTCACAAGAAAGCGAGTTGAAGAAAGGAGCTCATGGGCACTGTAATTCACAATCCTGCAGAGTTATAAATGACAGCTATCGTCCAAAAATATACTGAAGTAAGGCTGCCAAGAGGACTTGAAAGCGGGGCAGAATTGCAGGAAACCGATTTCAGGAGGTAGACTGGAATTGCATTTAAAGCATAGGAAAAGAGGCAGAACTTCCAGAATGATGCACTTGGCCAAAAAGGGCGTATGCGTTTTTTCCTGAATATGTTCAGGAAAAAACGCATACGCCCTTTTTGGTCAACCAAGCAAGCTTACAAAGGAAATCTGCACTAAAATGAAGTCTCACTTCCCCGCAGTCAAAAGGGCCATCTGAAAAAAGTGTAAAATCCAGAAAGGCAGGACAGGCCATGGAGAACTGGGAGCCTTGTTATGCTGATGGGCGGGATGTAACTTGCCAACAGCCACTCGGGAGAAGTGTATGGTGTTTCCTGAAACATCTAAAAAACAAAGCAACAGAGCCTAGGGCACTTCCACTTATGGTCCTATAGCTTAGGGAAATTAAAATCAAAAAGACACAGCCACCCCAAAGTTTGGGACGGCTCTGTTTACAAGAACCTCGTTTACGGTACAAGTTCAATATTGCAGAAAGTGAAAAATGGATAAAGAAGTTGTGGTACTTACGTACAATGCAATATCACTCAGCAATGAAATCTATGTCATCAGGCCCGTAGCAGCATAATGAGTGGATTCAGGTATGATGATTCTAACTGAAATAAGTCACACAGAAAAAGAAACATCATAAGATATCACTAATACACGGAATGTAAACTTGGCTACACAGGAACTGGATTACAAAACAGAACAGGGTCTCAAATTTAGAAAACCAACTTATGCTTGCTTAAGGGGAAAGGTGAGTTGGGGTGCTGCATAAAACCAGAGATTGAAATGAGCACAAATAAAGTTCCTTAAGCCAAATATGTAATAAACAAGAGCTACTCCTTGCTCAACGAAATGGACTCAAAACCCCATATTAAACGCCTAAGAATGTACCTGACTAGTAATATCTTTAAATCTATGGATTGCTATGTCTCCGAAAGAGAATCAAGCATGTGTAGAGGGGCATAAACGCAGCAGTGATAGGATTGGAGAGGTTCGGTGAGCGAACGAAGACCCTTTGATGTCATATTGCATGGTACCCATTCCACGGGTCTCAACTCTCCAGGTTTAAGGGATTCTTCCTTCAGCTAAAACATGCATGTGGAACCCAGAGTATGATCAACCGTGTGATCGGGAGACGTGTTCAAATATGTCTCAGTTTTCCTCCCCTGGTACTCGGGTGCAACATTCCAGATGCTTTACTAACACTCTCCCGACTTGGAGAGTCATTTCCTTTAACCTCCTGTTTGGCCCAGTTTGCAAATTCCGCGGAAGATGAACAGGAATAGGGAGAACCAATGAGAGACTAGCTGGAGGTGTCTGGACGGGAAAATTTAACTCTCATTTCCCACCAGGAAGAGGAATTAACCAAAGGCTCAGCGTGCCATGCCGGAACCATATTAGGGCCTGAAGCAATCCTGCAGTGTTGCGGCCAGCTCACAAGAAAGCGAGTTGAAGAAAGGAGCTCAGGGGCACTGTAATTCACAAACCTGCAGAGTTATAAATGACAGCTATCATCCAAAAATATACTGAAGTAAGGCTGCCAAGAGGACTTGAAAGCCGGGCAGAATTGCAGGAAACCGATTTCAGGAGGTAGACTGGAATTGCATTTAAAGCATAGGAAAAGAGGCAGAAGGTCGACAATGATGCACTTGGCCAAAAAGGGCGTATGCGTTTTTTCCTGAATATATTCAGGAAAAAACGCATACGCCCTTTTTGGCCAACCAAGCAAGCTTGCAAAGGAAATCTGCACTACAATGAAGTCTCACTTCCCCCCGGTCAAAAGGGCCATCTGAAAAAAGTGTAAAATCCAGAAAGGCAGGACAGGCCATGGAGAACTGGGAGCCTTGTTATGCTGATGGGCGGGATGTAAATTGCCAACAGCCACTCGGGAGAAGTGTATGGTGTTTCCCGAAACATCTAAAAAACAAGCAACAGAGCCTAGGGCACTTCCACTTATGGTCCTATAGCTTAGGGAAATTAAAATCAAAAAGATACAGCCACCCCAAAGTTTGGGACGGCTCTGTTTACAAGAACCTCGTTTACGGTACAAGTTCAATATCGCATAAAGCGAAAAATGAATAACGAAGTTGTTTTACTTACGTACAATGCAATATCACTCAGCAATGAAATCTATGTCATCAGGCCCATAGCAGCATAATGAGTGGATTCAGGTATGATGATTCTAACTGAAATAAGTCACACAGAAAAAGAAACATCATAAGATATCACTAATACACGGAATGTAAACTTGGCTACACAGGAACTGGATTACAAAACAGAACAGGGTCTCAAATTTAGAAAAACAACTTATGCTTGCTTAAGGGGAAAGGTGAGTTGGGGTGCTGCATAAAACCAGAGATTGAAATGAGCATAGATAAAGTTCCTTAAGCCAAATATGGAATAGACAAGAGCTACACCTTGCTGAACGAAATGGACTCAACACCCCATATTAAACGCCTAAGAATGTACCTGACTAGTAAGTATCTTAAAACCTATGGATTGCTATGTCTCCGAAAGAGAATAAAGCGTGTGTACAGGGGCATAAACGCAGCAGTGATAGGATTGGAGAGGTTCGGTGAGAAAATGAAGACCCTTTGAAGTCATATTGCATGGTACCCATTCCACGGGTCTCAACTCTCCAGGTTTAAGGGATTCTTCCTTCAGCTAAAACATGCATGTGGAACCCACAGTATGATCAACCGTGTGATCGGGAGACGTGTTCCAATGTCTCAGTTCTCATCCCCTGGTACTTGGATGCAACATTCCAGACGCTTTACTAACACTCTCCCGACTTGGAGAGTCAGTGCCTTTAAACTCCTGTTTGGCGCAGTTTGCAATTTCTGCGGAAGATGAACAGGAATAGGGAGAACCAATGAGAGACTAGCTGGAGGTTTCTGGACGGGCAAATTTAACTCTCATTTCCCAACAGGAAGAGGAATTAAGCAAAGGCTCAGCGTGCCGTGCCGGACCCAGATTAGGGCCTGAAGCAATCCTGTGGTGTTGCAGCCAGCTCACAAGAAAGCGAGTTGAAGAAAGGAGCTCAGGGGCACTGTAATTCACAAACCTGCAGAGTTATAAATGACAGCTATCGTCCAAAAATATATTGAAGTAAGGCTGCCAAGAGGACTTGAAAGCGGGGCAGAATTGCAGGAAACCGATTTCAGGAGGTAGACTGGAATTGCATTTAAAGCATAGGAAAAGAGGCAGAACATCGACAATGATGCACTTGGCCAAAAAGGGCGTATGCGTTTTTTCCTGAATATATTCAGGAAAATACGCATACGCACTTTTTGGCCAACCAAGCAAGCTTGTAAAGGAAATCTGCACTACAATGAAGTCTCACTTCCCCCTGGTCAAAAGGACCACTGAAAAAAGTGTAAAATCCAGAAAGGCAGGACAGGCCATGGAGAACTGGGAGCCTTGTTATGCTGATGGGCGGGATGTATATTGCCAACAGCCACTCAGGAGAAGTTTATGGTGTTTCCTGAAACATCTAAAAAACAAAGAAACAGAGCCTAGGGCACTTCCACTTATGGCCCTATAGCTTAGGGAAATTAAAATCAAAAAGACACAGCCACCCCAACGTTTGGGACGGCTCTGTTTACAAGAAACTCGTTTACGGGACAAGTTCAATTTCGCAGAAAGTGAAAAATGGATAAAGAAGTTGTGGTACTTACGTAGAATGCAATATCACTCAGCAATGAAATCTATGTCATCAGGCCCATAGCAGCATAATGAGTGGATTCAGGTATGATGATTCTAACTGAAATAAGTCACATAGAAAAAGAAACATCATAAGATATCACTAATACACGGAATGTAAACTTGGCTACACAGGAACTGGATTACAAAAGAGAACAGGGTCTCAAATTTAGAAAACCATCTTATGATTGCTTAAGGGGAAAGGTGAGTTGGGGTGCTGCATAAAACCAGAGATTGAAATGAGCACAGATAAAGTTCCTTAAGCCAAATATGTAATAGACAAGAGCTACTCCTTGATCAACGAAATGTACTCAACACCCCATAGTAAACGCCTAACAATGTACCTAACTAGTAAGAATCTTAAAACCTATGGATCGCTATGTCTCCGAAAGAGAATCAAGCGTGTGAACAGGGGCATAAACGCAGCAGTGATAGGATTGGAGAGGTTCGGTGAGCAAATGAAGACCCTTTGAAGTCATATTGCATGGTACCCATTCCACGGGTCTCAACTCTCCAACTTAAGGGATTCTTCCTTAGGCGAAATCATGCATGTGGAACCCAGAGTATGATCAACCGTGTGATCGGGAGACGTGTTCCAATATGTCTCAGTTCTCGTCCCCTGGTACTCGGGTGCAACATTCCAGACGCTTTACTAACACTCTCCCGACTTGGAGAGTCAGTGCCTTTAACCTCCTGTTTGGCCCAGTTTGCAATTTCTGCGGAAGATGAACAGGAATAGGGAGAACCAATGAGAGACTAGCTGGAGGTGTCTGGACGGACAAATTTAACTCTCATTTCCCACCAGGAAGAGGAATTAACCAAAGGCTCAGCGTGCCGTGCCGGAACCAGATGAGGGCCTGAAGCAATCCTGAGGTGTTGCGGCCAGCTCACAAGAAAGAGATTTGAAGAAAGGAGCTCAGGGGCACTGTAATTCACAAACCTGCAGAGTCATAAATGACAGCTATCGTCCAAAAATATATTGAAGTAAGGCTGCCAAGAGGACTTGAAAGCAGGGCAGAATTGCAGGAAACCGATTTCAGGAGGTAGACTGGAATTGCATTTAAAGCATAGGAATAGAGGTAGAACGTGGACAATGATGCACTTGGCCAAAAGGGCGTATGCGTTTTTTCCTGAATATATTCAGGAAAAAACGCATACGCCCTTTTTGGCCAACCAAGCAAGCTTGCAAAGGAAATCTGCACTACAATGAAGTCTCACTTCCCCCTGGTCAAAAGGGCGATCTGCAAAAAGTGTAAAATCCAGAAAGGCAGGACAGGCCATGGAGAACTGGGAGCCTTGTTATGCTGATGGGCGGGATGTAAATTGCCAACAGCCACTGGGGAGAAGTGTATGGTGTTTCCTGAAACATCTATAAACAAAGCAACAGAGCCTAGGGCACTTCCACTTATGGTCCTATAGCTTAGGGAAATTAAAATCAAAAAGACACAGCCACCCCAAAGTTTGGGACGGCTCTGTTTACAAGAAACTCGTTTACGGTACAAGTTCAATATCGCAGAAACTGAAAAATGGATAAAGAAGTTGTGGTACTTACGTACAATGCAATATCACTCAGCAATGAAATCTATGTCATCAGGCCAATAGCAGCATAATGAGTGGATTCAGCTATGATGATCCTAACTGAAACAAGTCACACAGAAAAGGAAACATCATAAGATATCACTAATACACGGAATGTAAACTTGGCTACACAGGAACTGGATTACAAAGAAGAACAGTGTCTCAAATGTAGAAAACCAACATATGCTTGCTTAAGGGGAAAGGTGAGTTGGGGTGCTGCATAAAACGGGAGATTGAAATGAGCACAGATAAAGTTCCTTAAGCCAAATATGTAATAGACAAGAGCTACTCCTTGCTCAACAAAATGGACTCAACACCCCATATTAAACGCCTAAGAATGTACCTGACTAGTAAGTATCTTAAACCTATGGATTGCTATGTCTCCGAAAGAGAATCAAGCGTGTGTACAGGGGCATAAACACAGCAGTGATAGGATTGGACAGGTTCGGTGAGCAAATGAAGACCCTTTGAAGTCATATTGCATGGTACACATTCCACGGGTCTCAACTCTCCAGGTTTAAGGGATTCTTCCTTCAGCTAAAACATGCATGTGGAACCCAGAGTATGATCTACCGTGTGATCGGGAGACGTGTTCAAATATGTCTCAGTTATCCTCCCCTGGTACTCGGGTGCAACATTCCAGATGCTTTAGTAACACTCTCCCAACTTGGAGAATCAGTGCCTTAAACCTCTTGATTGGCCCAGTTTGCAATTTCTGTGGAAGATGAACAGGAACAGGGAGAACCAGTTAGAGACTAGCTGGAGGTGTCTGGACGGGCAAATTTAACTCTCATTTCCCACCAGGAAGAGGAATTAACCAAAGGCTCAGCGTGCCATGCCGGAACAAGATTAGGGCCTGAAATAATCCTGCGGTGTTGCGGCCAGCTCACAAGAAAGCAAGTTGAAGAAAGGAGCTCAGGGGCACTGTAATTCACAAACCTGCAGAGTTATAAATGACAGCTATCGTCCAAAAATATACTGAAGTAAGGCTGCCAAGAGGACTGGAAAGCGGGGCAGAATTGCAGGAAACCGATTTCAGGAGGTAGACTGGAATTGCATTTAAAGCATAGGAAAAGAGGCAGAACGTCGACAATGATGCACTTGGACAAAAAGGGCGTATGCTTTTTTTCTGAATATATTCAGGGAAAAAAGCATACGCCCTTTTTGACCAACAAAGCAAGCTTGCAAAGGAAATCTGCACTACAATGAAGTCTCACTTCCCCCCAGTCAAAAGGGCCATCTGAAAAAAGTGTAAAATCCAGAAAGGCAGGACAGGCCATGGAGAACTGGGAGCCTTGTTATGCTGATGGGCGGGATGTAAATTGCCAACAGCCACTCGGGAGAAGTGTATGGTGTTTCCTGGAACATCTAAAACAAAGCAACAGAGCCTAGGGCACTTCCACTTATGGTCCTGTAGCTTACGGAAATTAAAATCAAAAAGACACAGCCACCCCAATGTTTGGGACGGCTCTGTTTACAAGAACCTCGTTTACGGTACAAGTTCAATATCGCATAAAGCGAAAAATGAATAACGAAGTTGTTATACTTACGTACAATGCAATATCACTCAGCAATGAAATCTATGTCATCAGGCCCATAGCAGCATAATGAGTGGATTCAGGTATGATGATTCTAACTGAAATAAGTCACACAGAAAAAGAAACATCATAAGATATCACTAATACACGGAATGTAAACTTGGCTACACAGGAACTGAATTTCAAAACAGAATATGGTCCCAAATTTAGAAAATCAACTTATGCTTGCTTAAGGGGAAAGGTGAGTTGGGGTGCTGCATAAAACCAGAGATTGAAATGAGCACAGATAAAGTTCCTTAAGCCAAATATGGAATAGACAAGTGCTACACCTTGCTCAACGAAATGGACTCAACACCCCATATTAAACGCCTGAGAATGTACCTGACTAGTAAGTATCCTAAAACCTATGGATTGCTATGTCTCCAAAAGAGAATCAAGCGTGTGTACAGGGGCATAAACGCAGCAGTGATAGGATTGGAGAGGTTCGGTGAGAAAATGAAGACCCTTTGAAGTCATATTGCATGGTACCCATTCCACGGGTCTCAACTCTCCAGGTTTAAGGGATTCTTCCTTCAGCTAAAACATGCATGTGGAACCCACAGTATGATCAACCGTGTGATCGGGAGACGTGTTCCAATGTCTCAGTTCTCATCCCCTGGTACTTGGATGCAACATTCCAGACGCTTTACTAACACTCTCCCGACTTGGAGAGTCAGTGCCTTTAAACTCCTGTTTGGCGCAGTTTGCAATTTCTGCGGAAGATGAACAGGAATAGGGAGAACCAATGAGAGACTAGCTGGAGGTTTCTGGACGGGCAAATTTAACTCTCATTTCCCAACAGGAAGAGGAATTAAACAAAGGCTCAGCGTGCCGTGCCGGAACCAGATTAGGGCCTGAAGCAATCCTGTGGTGTTGCAGCCAGCTCACAAGAAAGCGAGTTGAAGAAAGGAGCTCAGGGGCACTGTAATTCACAAACCTGCAGAGTTATAAATGACAGCTATCGTCCAAAAATATACTGAAGTAAGGCTGCCAAGAGGACTTGAAAGCGGGGCAGAATTGCAGGAAACCGATTTCAGGAGGTAGACTGGAATTGCATTTAAAGCATAGGAAAAGAGGCAGAACATCGACAATGATGCACTTGGCCAAAAAGGGCGTATGCGTTTTTTCCTGAATATATTCAGGAAAATACGCATACGCACTTTTTGGCCAACCAAGCAAGCTTGCAAAGGAAATCTGCACTACAATGAAGTCTCACTTCCCCCCGGTCAAAAGGGCCACTGAAAAAAGTGTAAAATCCAGAAAGGCAGGACAGGCCATGGAGAACTGGGAGCCTTGTTATGCTGATGGGCGGGATGTATATTGCCAACAGCCACTCAGGAGAAGTGTATGGTGTTTCCTGAAACATCTAAAAAACAAAGAAACAGAGCCTAGGGCACTTCCACTTATGGCCCTATAGCTTAGGGAAATTAAAATCAAAAAGACACAGCCACCCCAACGTTTGGGACGGCTCTGTTTACAAGAAACTCGTTTACGGGACAAGTTCAATTTCGCAGAAAGTGAAAAATGGATAAAGAAGTTGTGGTACTTACGTACAATGCAATATCACTCAGCAATGAAATCTATGTCATCAGGCCCATAGCAGCATAATGAGTGGATTCAGGTATGATGATTCTAACTGAAATAAGTCACATAGAAAAAGAAACATCATAAGATATCACTAATACACGGAATGTAAACTTGGTATACAGGAAATGGATTACAAATCAGAAGAGGGTCTCAAATTTAGAAAACCAACTTATGCTTGCTTAAGGGGAAAGGTGAGTTGGGGTACTGCATAAAACCAGAGATTGAAATGAGCACAGATAAAGTTCCTTAAGCCAAATATGTAATAGACAAGAGCTACTCCTTCCTCAACGAAATGGACTCAACACTCCATATTAAACGCCTAAGAATGTACCTGACTAGTAAGTATCTTAAAACCTATGAATTGCTATGTCTCCGAAAGAGAATCAAGCGTGTGTACAGGGGCATAAATGCAGCAATGATAGGATTGGAGACATTCGGTGAGCAAATGAAGACCCTTTGAAATCATATTGCATGGTACCCATTCCACGGGTCTCAACTCTCCAGGTTTAAGGGATTCTTCCTTCAGCTAAATCATGCATGTGGAACCCAGAGTATGATCAACCGTGTGATCGGGAGACGTGTTCCAATATGTCTCAGGACTCGTCCCCTGGTACTCGGGTGCAACATTCCAGACGCTTACTAACACTCTCCCTCCTGGGAGAGTCAGTGCCTTTAACCTCCTGTTTGGCCCAGTTTGCAATTTCTGTGGCAGATGAACAGGAATAGGGAGAACCAATGAGAGACTAGCTGGAGGTGTCTGGACGGGCAAATTTAACTCTCATTTCCCACCAGGAAGAGGAATTAACCAAAGGCTCAGCGTGCCGTGCCGGAACCAGATTAGGGCCTGAAGCAATCCTGCGGTGTTGCGGCCAGCTCACAAGAAAGCGAGTTGAAGAAAGGAGCTCAGGGGCACTGTAATTCACAAACCTGCAGAGTTATAAATGACAGCTATCGTCCAAAAATATACTGAAGTAAGGCTGCCAAGAGGACTTGAAAGTGGGGCAGAATTGCAGGAAACCGATTTCAGGAGGTAGACTGGAATTGCACTTAAAGCATAGGAAAAGAGGCAGAACGTCGACAATGATGCACTTGGCCAAAAAGGGCGTATGCATTTATTCCTGAATATATTCACGAAAAAACGCATACGCACTTTTTGGCCAACCAAGCAAGCTTGCAAAGGAAATCTGCACTACAATGAAGTCTCACTTCCCCCCGGTCAAAAGGACCACTGAAAAAAGTGTAAAATCCAGAAAGGCAGGACAGGCCATGGAGAACTGGGAGCCTTGTTATGCTGATGGGCGGGATGTATATTGCCAACAGCCACTTGGGGGAAGTGTATGGTTTTTCCTGAAACATCTAAAAAACAAAGCAACAGAGCCTAGGGCACTTCCACTTATGGTCCTATAGCTTAGGGAAATTAAAATCAAAAAGACACAGCCACCCCAACGTTTGGGACGGCTCTGTTTACAAGAACCTCGTTTACGGTACAAGTTCAATATCGCAGAAAGTGAAAAATGGATAAAGAAGTTGTGGTACTTACGTACAATGCAATATCACTCAGCAATGAAATCTATGTCATCAGGCCCGTAGCAGCATAATGAGTGGATTCAGGTATGATGATTCTAACTGAAATAAGTCACACAGAAAAAGAAACATCATAAGATATCACTAATACACGGAATGTAAACTTGGCTACACAGGAACTGGATTACAAAACAGAACAGGGTCTCAAATTTAGAAAACCAACTTATGCTTGCTTAAGGGGAAAGGTGAGTTGGGGTGCTGCATAAAACCAGAGATTGAAATGAGCACAAATAAAGTTCCTTAAGCCAAATATGTAATAAACAAGAGCTACTCCTTGCTCAACGAAATGGACTCAAAACCCCATATTAAACGCCTAAGAATGTACCTGACTAGTAAGCATCTTAAAACCTATGGATTGCTATGTTTCCGAAAGAGAATCAACCGTGTGTACAGGGGCATAAACGCAGCACTGATAGGATTGGAGAGGTTCGGTGAGCAAACGAAGACCCTTTGATGTCATATTGCATGGTACCCATTCCACGGGTCTCAACTCTCCATGTTTAAGGGATTCTTCCTTCAGCTAAAACATGCATGTGGAACCCAGAGTATGATCAACCGTGTGGTCGGGAGATGTATTCAAATATGTCTCAGTTCTCGTCCCCTGGTACTCGGGTGCAACATTCCAGACGCTTAACTAACACTCTCCCGACTTGGAGAGTCAGTGCCTTTAACCTCCTGTGTGGCCCAGTTTGCAATTTCTGCAGAAGATGAACAGGAATAGGGAGAACCAATGAGAGACTAGCTGGAGGTGTCTGGACGGGCAAATTTAACTCTCATTTCCCACCAGGAAGAGGAATTAACCAAAGGCTCAGCGTGCTGTGCCGGAACCAGATTAGGGCCTGAAGCAATCCTGCGGTGTTGCGGCCAGCTCACAAGAAAGAGAGTTGAAGAAAGGAGCTCAGGGGCACTGTAATTCACAAACCTGCACAGTTATAAATGACAGCTATCGTCCAAAAATATATTGAAGTAAGGCTGCCAAGAGGACTTGAATGTGGGGCAGAATTGCAGGAAACCGATTTCAGGAGGTAGACTGGAATTGCATTTAAAGCATAGGAAAAGAGGCAGAATGTCCACAATGATGCACTTGGCCAAAAGGGCGTATTCGTTTTTTCCTTAATATATTCAGGAAAAAACGCATACGCCCTTTTTGGCCAACCAAGCAAGCTTGCAAAGGAAATCTGCACTACAATGAAGTCTCACTTCCCCCCAGTCAAAAGGGCCATCTGAAAAAAGTGTAAAATCCAGAAAAGCAGGACAGGCCAAGGAGAACTGGGAGCCTTGTTATGCTGATGGGCGGGATGTAAATTGCCAACAGCCACTGGGGAGAAGTGTATGGTGTTTCCTGAAACATCTAAAAAACAAAGCAACAGAGCCTAAAGCACTTCCACTTATGGTCCTATAGCTTAGGGAAATTAAAATCAAAAAGACACAGCCACCCCAAAGTTTGGGACGGCTCTGTTTACAAAAACCTCGTTTACGGTACAAGTTCAATATTGCAGAATGTGAAAAATGGATAAAGAAGTTGTGGTACTTACGTACAATGCAATATCACTCAGCAATGAAATCTAGGTCATCAGGCACGTAGCAGAAAATGAGTGGGTTCAGGTATGATGATTCTAACTGAAATAAGTCACACAGAAAAAGAAACATCATAAGATATCACTAATACACGGAATGTAAACTTGGCTACACAGGAACTGGATTACAAAACAGAACAGGGTCTCCAATTTAGAAAACCAACTTATGCTTGCTTAAGGGGAAAGGTGAGTTGGGGTGCTGCATAAAACCAGAGATTGAAGTGAGCACAGATAAAGTTCCTTAAGCCAAATATGGAATAGACAAGAGGTACTCCTTGCTCAACGAAATGGACTCAAAACCCCATGTTAAACACCTTATAATGTACCTGACTAGTAAGTATCTTAAAACCTAAAGATTGCTATGTCTCTGAAAGAGAATCAAGCGTGAGTACAGGGGCATAAACGCAGCAGTGATAGGATTGGAGAGGTTCGGTGAGCAAATGAAGACCCTTTGAAGTCATATTGCATGGTACCCATTCCACGGGTCTCAACTCTCCAGGTTTAAGGGATTCTTCCTTCAGCTAAAACATGCATGTGGAACCCAGAGTATGATCAACCGTGTGATCGGGAGACGTGTTGAAATATGTCTCAGTTCTCGTCCCCTGGTACTCGGGTGCAACATTCCAGACGCTTTACTAACACTCTCCCGACTTGGAGAGTCAGTGCCTTTAACCTCCTGTTTGGCCCAGTTTGCAAATTCCGCGGAAGATGAACAGGAATAGGGAGAACCAATGAGAGACTAGCTGGAGGTGTCTGGACGGGCAAATTTAACTCCCATTTCCCACCAGGAAGAGGAATTAACCAAAGGCTCAGCGTGCCGTGCCGGAACCAGATTAGGGCCTGAAGGAATCCTGCGGTGTTGCGGCCAGCTCACAAGAAAGCGAGTTGAAGAAAGGAGCCCAGGGACACTGTAATTCACAAACCTGCAGAGTTATAAATGACAGCTATCGTCCAAAAATATACTGAAGTAAGGCTGCCAAGAGGACTTGAAAGCGGGGCAGAATTGCAGAAAACCGATTTCAGGAGGTAGACAGGAATTGCATTTAAAGCATAGGAAATGAGGCAGAACGTCCACAATGATGCACTTGGCCAAAAAGGGCGTATGCGTTTTTTCCTGAATATATTCAGGAAAAAACGCATACGCCCTTTTTGGCCAACCAAGCAAGCTTGCAAAGGAAATCTGCACTACAATGAAGTCTCACTTCCCCGCGGTCAAAGGGGCCATCTGAAAAAAGTGTAAAATCCAGAAAGGCAGGACAGGCCATGGAGAACTGGGAGCCTTGTTATGCTGATGGGCGGGATGTAAACTCCCAACAGCCACTGGGGAGAAGTGTATGGTGTTTCCTGAAACATCTAAAAAACAAAGCAACACAGCCTAGGGCACTTCCACTTATGGTCCTATAGCTTAGGGAAATTAAAATCAAAAAGACACAGCCACCCCAACGTTTGGGATGGCTCTGTTTACAAGAACCTCGTTTACGGTACAAGTTCAGTATCGCAGAAAGTGAAAAATGGATAAAGAAGTTGTGGTACTTACGTACAATGCAATATCACTCAGCAATGAAATCTATGTCATCAGGCCCGTAGCAGAAAATGAGTGGGTTCAGGTATGATGAATCTAACTGAAATAAGTCACACAGAAAAAGAAACATCATAAGATATCACTAATACACGGAATGTAAACTTGGCTACACAGGAACTGGATTACAAAACAGAACAGGGTCTCCAATTTAGAAAACCAACATATGCTTGCTTAAGGGGAAAGGTGAGTTGGGGTGCTGCATAAAACCAGAGATTGAAATGAGCACAGATAAAGTTCCTTAAGCCAAATATGTAATAGACAAGAGCTACTCCTTCCTCAACGAAATGGACTCAAAACCCCATGTTAAACACCTTATAATGTACCTGACTTGTAAGTATCTTAAAACCTAAAGATTGCTATGTCTCTGAAAGAGAATCAAGCGTGAGTACAGGGGCATAAACGCAGCAGTGATAGGATTGGAGAGGTTCGGTGAGCAAATGAAGACCCTTTGAAGTCATATTGCATGGTACCCATTCCACGGGTCTCAACTCTCCAGGTTTAAGGGATTCTTCCTTCAGCTAAAACATGCATGTGGAACCCAGAGTATGATCAACCGTGTGATCGGGAGACGTGTTCCAATATGTCTCAGGACTCGTCCCCTGGTACTCGGGTGCAACATTCCAGACGCTTTACTAACACTCTCCTGAATTGGAGAGTCAGTGCCTTTAACCTCCTGTTTGGCCCAGGTTGCAAATTCCGCGGAAGATTAACAGGAATAGGGAGAACCAATGAGAGACTAGCTGGAGATGTCTGGACGGGCAAATTTAACTCTCATTTCCCACCATGAAGAGGAATTACCCAAAGGCTCAGCGTGCCATGTCGGAATCAGATTAGGGCCTGAAGCAATCCTGCGGTGTTGCTGCCAGCTCACAAGAAAGCAATTTGAAGAAAGGAGTTCAGGGGCACTGTAATTCACAAACCTGCAGAGTTATAAATGACAGCTATCATCCAAAAATATACTGAAGTAAGGCTGCCAAGAGGACTTGAAAGCCGGGCAGAATTGCAGGAAACCGATTTCAGGAGGTAGACTGGAATTGCATTTAAAGCATAGGAAAAGAGGCAGAACGTCGAGAATGATGCACTAGGGCAAAAAGGGCGTATGCGTTTTTTCCTGAATATATTCAGGAAAAAACGCATACGCCCTTTTTGGCCAACCAAGCAAGCTTGCAAAGGAAATCTGCACTACAATGAAGTCTCACTTCCCCCGGGTCAAAAGGGCCATCTGAAAAAAGTGTAAAATCCAGAAAGGCAGGACAGGCCATGGAGAACTGGGAGCCTTGTTATGCTGATGGGCGGGATGTATATTGCCAACAGCCACTTGGGAGAAGTGTATGGTGTTTCCTGAAACATCTAAAAAACAAAGCAACAGAGCCTAGGGCACTTCCACTTATGGCCCTATAGCTTAGGGAAATTAAAATCGAAAAGACACAGCCACCCCAACGTTTGGGACGGCTCTGTTTACAAGAAACTCGTTTACGGGACAAGTTCAATATCACAGAAAGTGAAAAATGGATAAAGAAGTTGTGGTACTTACGTACAATGCAATATCACTCAGCAATGAAATCTATGTCATCAGGCCCGTAGCAGCATAATGAGTGGATTCAGGTATGATGATTCTAACTGAAATAAGTCACACAGGAAAAGAAACATCATAAGATATCACTAATACACGGAATGTAAACTTGGCTACACAGGAACTGGATTACAAAAGAGAACAGGGTCTCCAATTTAGAAAACCAACTTATGATTGCTTAAGGGGAAAGGTGAGTTGGGGTGCTGCATAAAACCAGAGATTGAAATGAGCACAGATAAAGTTCCTTAAGCCAAATATGTAATAGACAAGAGCTACTCCTTGCTCAACGAAATGGACTCAACACCCCATATTAAACGCCTAAGAATGTACCTGACTAGTAAGTATCTTAAAACCTATGGATCGCTATGTCTCCGAAAGAGAATCAAGCGTGTGTACAGGGGCATAAATGCAGCAATGATAGGATTGGAGACATTCGGTGAGCAAATGAAGACCCTTTGAAATCATATTGCATGGTACCCATTCCACGGGTCTCAACTCTCCAGGTTTAAGGGATTCTTCCTTCAGCTAAATCATGCATGTGGAACCCAGAGTATGATCAACAGTGTGATCGGGAGATGTGTTCCAATATGTCTCAGGACTCGTCCCCTGGTACTCGGGTGCAACATTCCAGACGCTTTACTAACACTCTCCCGACTTGGAGAGTCAGTGCCTTTAACCTCCTGTTTGGCCCAGTTTGCAATTTCGGCGGCAGATGAACAGGAATAGGGCGAACCAATGAGAGACTAGCTGGAGGTGTCTGGACGGGCAAATTTAACTCTCATTTCCCACCAGGAAGAGGAATTATCCAAAGGCTCAGCGTGCCGTGCCGCAACCAGATTAGGGCCTGAAGCAATCCTGCAGTGTTGCAGCCAGCTCACAAGAAAGCGAGTTGAAGAAAGGAGCTCAGGGGCACTGTAATTCACAAACCTGCAGAGTTATAAATGACAGCTATCGTCCAAAAATATACTGAAGTAAGGCTGCCAAGAGGACTTGAAAGCGGGGCAGAATTGCAGGAAACCGATTTCAGGAGGTAGACAGGAATTGCATTTAAAGCATAGGAAATGAGGCAGAACGTCCACAATGATGCACTTGGCCAAAAAGGGCGTATGCGTTTTTTCCTGAATATATTCAGGAAAAAACGCATACGCCCTTTTTGGCCAACCAAGCAATCTTGCAAAGGAAATCTGCACTACAATGAAGTCTCACTTCCCCCCAGTCAAATGGGCCATCTGAAAAAAGTGTAAAATCCAGAAAGGCAGGACAGGCCATGGAGAACTGGGAGCCTTGTTATGCTGATGGGCGGGATGTAAATTGCCAACAGCCACTCAGGAGAAGTGTATGGTGTTTCCTGGAACATCTAAAACAAAGCAACAGAGCCTAGGGCACTTCCACTTATGGTCCTATAGCTTAGGGAAATTAAAATAAAAAAGACACAGCCACCCCAAAGTTTGGGACGGCTCTGTTTACAAGAACCTCGTTTCCGGTACAAGTTCAATTTCACAGAAAGCGAAAAATGGATAAAGAAGTTGTGGTACTTACGTACAATGCAATATCACTCAGCAATGAAATCTATGTCATCAGGCCTGTAGCAGCATAATGAGTGGATTCAGGTATGATGATTCTAACTGAAATAAGTCACACAGAAAAAGAAACATCATAAGATATCACTAATACACGGAATGTAAACTTGGCTACACAGGAACTGGATTACAAAACAGAACAGGGTCCCAAATTTAGAAAACCAACTTATGCTTGCTTAAAGCGAAAGGTGAGTTGGGGTGCTGCATAAAACCAGAGATTGAAATGAGCACAGATAAAGTTCCTTAAGCCAAATATGGAATAGACAAGAGCTACTCCTTGCTCAACGAAATGGACTCAACACCCCATATTAAACGCCTAAGAATATACCTGACTAGTAAGTATCTTAAAACCTATGGATCGCTATATCTCCGAAAGAGAATCAAGCGTGTGTACAGGGGCATAAACGCAGCAGTGATAGGATTGGAGAAGTTCGGTGAGCAAATGAAGATGCTTTGAAGTCATATTGCATGGTACCCATTCCACGGGTCTCAACTCTCCAGGTTTAAGGGATTCTTCCTTCAGCTAAATCATGCATGTGGAACCCGGAGTATGATCAACCGTGTGATCGGGAGACGTGTTCCAATATGTCTCCATTCTCGTCCCCTGGTACTCGGGTGCAACATTCCAGACGCTTTACTAACACTCTCCCGACTTGGAGAGTCAGTGCCTTTAACCTCCTGTTTGGCCCAGTTTGCAATTTCTGCGGAAGATGAACAGGAATAGGGAGAACCAATGAGAGACTAGCTGGAGGTGTCTGGACGGGCAATTTAACTCTCATTTCCCACCAGGAAGAGGAATTAACCAAAGGCTCAGCGTGCCGTACCAGAACATGATTAGGGCCTGAAGCAATCCTGCGGTGTTGCGGCCAGCTCACAAGAAAGCGAGTTGAAGAAAGGAGCTCAGGGGCACTGTAATTCACAAACCTGCAGAGTTATAAATGACAGCTATCGTCCAAAAATATACTGAAGTAAGGCTGCCAAGAGGACTTGAAAGCGGGGCAGAATTGCAGGAAACCGATTTCAGGAGGTAGACTGGAATTGCATTTAAAGCATAGGAAAAGAGGCAGAACGTCGACAATGATGAACTTGGCCAAAAAGGACGTATGCGTTTTTTCCTGAATATATTCAGGAAAAAACGCATATGCACTTTTTGGCCAACCAAGCAAGCTTGCAAAGGAAATCTGCACTATAATGAAGTCTCACTTCCCCACGGTCAAAAGGGCCATCTGAAAAAAGTGTAAAATCCAGAAAGGCAGGACAGGCCATGGAGAACTGGGAGCCTTGTTATGCTGATGGGCGGGATGTAAATTGCCAACAGCCACTTGGGAGAAGTGTATGGTGTTTCCTGAAACATCTAAAAAATTGAGGAACAGAGCCTAGGGCACTTCCACTTATGGTCCTATAGCTTAGGGAAATTAAAATCAAAAAGACACAGCCACCCCAAAGTTTGGGACAGCTCTGTTTACAAGAACCTCGTTTACGGTACAAGTTCAATATCGCACAAAGAGAAAAATGGATAAAGAAGTTGTGCTACTTATGCACAATGCAATATCACTCAGCAATGAAATCTATGTCATCATGCCCGTAGCAGCATAATGAGTGGATTCAGGTATGATGATTCTAACTGAAATAAGTCACACAGAAAAAGAAACGTCATAAGATATCACTAATACACGGAATGTAAACTTGGCTACACAGGCAATGAATTACAAAACAGAACAGGGTCTCAAATTTAGAAAACCAACTTATGCTTGCTTAAGGGGAAAGGTGAGTTGGGGTGCTGCATAAAACCAGAGATTGAAATGAGCACAGATAAAGTTCCTTAAGCCAAATATGTAATAGACAAGAGCTACTCCTTGCTCAACGAAATGGACTCAACACCCCATATTAAACGCCTAAGAATGTACCTGACTAGTAAGTATCTTAAAACCTACGGATTGCTATGTCTCCGAAAGAGAATCAATCGTGTGTACCGGGGCATAAACGCAACAGTGATAGGATTGGAGAGGTTTGGTGAGCAAATGAAGACCCTTTGAAGTCACATTGCATGGTACCCATTCCACGGGTCTCAACTCTCCAGGTTTAAGGGATTCTTCCTTCAGCTAAAACATGCATGTGGATCCCAGAGTATGATCAACGGTGTGAGTGGGAGACGTTTTCAAATATGTCTCAGTTCTCGAACCCTGGGACTCGGGTGCAACATTCCAGACGCTTTATTAACACTCTCCCAACTTGGAGAGTCAGTGCCTTTAACCTCCTGTATGGCCCAGTTTGCAATTTCTGCGGAAGATGAACAGGAATAGGGAGAACCAATGAGAGACTAGCTGGAGGTGTCTGGACGGGCGAAAATAACTCTCATTTCCCACCAGGAAGAGGAATTAACCAAAGGCTCAGCATACCGTGCCGGAACCAGATTAGGGCCTGAAGCAATCCTGCGGTGTTGCGGCCAGCTCACAAGAAAGCGAGTTGAAGAAAGGAGCTCAGGGGCACTGTAATTCACAAACCTGCAGAGTTATAAATAACAGCTATTGTCCAAAAATATACTGAAGTAAGGCTGCCAAGAGGACTTGAAAGCGGGGCAGAATTGCAGGAAACCGATTTCAGGAGGTAGACTGGAATTGCATTTAAAGCATAGGAAAAGAGGCAGAACGTCCACAATGATGCACTTGGCCAAAAAGGGCGTATGCGTTTTTTCCTGAATATATTCAGGACAAAACACATACGCCCTTTTTGGCCAACCAAGCAAGCTTGCAAAGGAAATCTGCACTACAATGAAGTCTCACTTCCCCCCGGTAAAAAGGGCCATCTGAAAAATGTGTAAAATCCAGAAAGGCAGGACAGGCCATGGAGAACTGGGAGCCTTGTTATGCTGATGGGCGGGATGTAAATTGCCAACAGCCACTCGGGAGAAGTGTATGGTGTTTCCTGAAACATCTAAAAAACTGAGGAACAGAGCCTAGGGCACTTCCACTTATGGTCCTATAGCTTAGGGAAATTAAAATCAAAAAGACACAGCCACCCCAAAGTTTGGGACAGCTCTGTTTACAAGAACCTCGTTTACGGTACAAGTTCAATATCGCAGAAAGCGAAAAATGGATAAAAAAGTTGTGGTACTTACGTACAATGCAATATCACTCAGCAATAAAATCTATGTCATCATGCCCGTAGCAGCATAATGAGTGGATTCAGGTATGATGATTCTAACTGAAATAAGTCACACAGAAATAGAAACGTCATAAGATATCACTAATACACGGAATGAAAACTTGGCTACAAAGGCACTGAATTACAAAACAGAACAGGGTCTCAAATTTAGAAAACCAACTTATGCTTGCTTAAGGGGAAAGGTGAGTTGGGGTGCTGCATAAAACAAAAGATTGAAATGAGCACAGATAAACTTCCTTAAGCCAAATATGTAATAGACAAGAGCTACTCCTTGTTCAACGAAATGGACTCAACACCCCATATTAAACGCCTAAAAATGTACCTGACTAGTAAGTATCTTAAAACCTATGGATTGCTATGTCTCCGAAAGAGAACCAAGCGTGTGTACAGGGGCATAAACGCAGCAGTGATAGGATTGGAGAGGTTCGGTGAGCAAATGAAGACCCTTTGAACTCACATTGCATGGTACCTATTCCACGGGTCTCAACTTCCAGGTTTAAGGGATTCTTCCTTCAGCTAAAACATGTATGTGGAACCCAGAGTATGATCAACCGTGTGAGTGGGAGACGTTTTCAAATATGTCTCAGTTCTCGTACCCTGGTACTCGGGTGCAACATTCCAGACGCTTTATTAACACTCTCCCGACTTGGAGAGTCAGTGCCTTTAACCTCCTGTATGGCCCAGTTTACAATTTCTGCGGAAGATGAACAGGAATAGGGAGAACCAATGAGAGACTAGCTGGAGGTGTCTGGACGGGCGAATTTAACTCTCATTTCCCACCAGGAAGAGGAATTAACCAAAGGTTCAGCATACCGTGCCGGAACCAGATTAGGGCCTGAAGCTATCCTGCGGTGTTGCGGCCAGCTCACAAGAAAGCGAGTTGAAGAAAGGAGCTCAGGGGCACTGTAATTCACAAACCTGCAGAGTTATAAATGACAGCTATCGTCCAAAAATATACTGAAGTAAGGCTGCCAAGAGGACTTGAAAGCGGTGCAGAATTGCAGGAAACCGATTTCAGGAGGTAGACTGTTATTGCATTTAAAGCATTAGAAAAGAGGCAGAACGTCGACAATGATGCACTTGGCCAAAAAGGGCATATGTGTTTTTTCCTGAATATATTCAGGAAAAAACGCATACGCCCTTTTTGGCCAACCAAGCAAGCTTGCAAAGGAAATCTGCACTACAATGAAGTCTCACTTCCCCCCAGTCAAAAGGGCAATCTGAAAAAAGTGTAAAATCCAGAAAGGCAGGACAGGCCATGGAGAACTGGGAGCCTTGTTATGCTGATGGGCGGGATGTAAATGGCCAACAGCCACTCGGGAGAAGTGTATGGTGTTTCCTGAAACATCTAAAAAACAAAGCAACAGAGACTAGGGCACTTCCACTTATGGTCCTATAGCTTAGGGAAATTAAAATCAAAAAGACACAGCCACCCAAAAGTTTGGGACGGCTCTGTTTACTAGAACCTTGTTTACGGTACAAGTACAATATCGCAGAAAGTGAAAAATGGATAAAGAAGTTGTGGTACTTACGTACAATGTAATATCACTCAGCAATGAAATCTATGTCATCAGGCCTGTAGCAGCATAATGAGTGGATTCAGGTATGATGATTCTAACTGAAATAAGTCACACAGAAAAAGAAACATCATAAGATATCACTAATACACGGAATGTAAACTTGGCTACACAGGAACTGGATTACAAAAGAGAACAGGGTCTCAAATTTAGAAAACCAGCTTATGCTTGCTTAAGGGGAAAGGTGAGTTGGGGTGCTGCATAAAACCAGAGATTGAAATGAGCACAGATAAAGTTCCTTAAGCCAAATATGGAATAGACAAGAGCTACTCCTTGCTCAACGAGATGGACTCAACACCCCATATTAAACGCCTAAGAATGTAATTGACTAGTAAGTATCTTAAAACCTATGGATTGCTATGTCTCTGAAAGAGGATCCAGCGTGTGTACAGGGGCATAAACACAGCAGTGATAGGATTGGAGAGGTTCGGTGAGCAAATGAGGACCCTTTGAAGTCATATTGCATGGTACCCATTCCACGGGTCTCAACTCTCCATGTTTATGGGATTCTTCCATCAGCTAAATCATGCATGTGGAACCCGGAGGATGATCAACTGTGTGATCGGGAGACGTGTTCCAATATGTCTCAGTTCTCGTCCCCTGGTACTCTGGTGCAACGTTCCAGACACTTTCCTAACACTATCCCGACTTGGAGAGTCAGTGCCTTTAACCTCCTGTTTGGCCCAGTTTGCAATTTCTGCGGAAGATGAACAGGAATAGGGAGAACCAATGAGAGACTAGCTGGAGGTGTCTGGACGGGCAAATTTAACTCTCATTTCCCACCAGGAAGAGGAATTAACCAAAGGCTCAGCGTGCCTTGCCGGAATCAGATTAGGGTCTGAAGCAATCCTGCGGTGTTGCGGGCAGCTCACAAGAAAGAGAGTTGGAGAAAGGAGCTCAGGGGCACTGTAATTCACAAACCTGCAGAGTTATAAATGACAGCTATCGTCCAAAAATATACTGAAGTAAGGCTGCCAAGAGGACTTGAAAGCGGGGCAGAACTGCAGGAAACCAATTTCAGGAGGTACACTGGAATTGCATTTAAAGCATAGGAAAAGAGGCAAAACGTCGACAATGATGCACTTGGCCAAAAAGGGCGTATGCGTTTTTTCCTGAATATATTCAGGAAAAAACGCATACGCCCTTTTTGGCCAACCAAGCAAGCTTGCAAAGGAAATCTGCACTACAATGAAGTCTCACTTCCCCCCGGTCAAAAGGGCCAACTGAAAAAAGTGTAAAATCCAGAAAGGCAGGACAGGCCATGGAGAACTGGGAGCCTTGTTATGCTGATGGGCGGGATGTATATTGCCAACAGCCACTCGGGAGAAGTGTATGGTGTTTCCTGAAACATCTAAAAAACAAAGCAACAGAGCCTAGGACACTGCCACTTATGGCCCTATAGCTTAGGGAAATTAAAATCAAAAAGACACAGCCACCCCAAAGTTTGGGACGGCTCTGTTTACAAGAATCTCCTTTACGGTACAAGTTCAATATCACAGAAAGTGAAAAATGGATAAAGAAGTTATGGTACTTACGTACAATGCAATATCACTCAGCAATGAAATCTATGTCATCAGGCCCGTAGCAGCATAATGAGTGGATTCAGGTATGATGATTCTAACTGAAATAAGTCACACAGAAAAAGAAACATGATAAGATATCACTAATACACGGAATGTAAACTTGGCTACAGAGGAACTGGATTACAAAACAGAACAGGGTCTCAAATTTAGAAAACCAACTTATGCTTGCTTAAGGGGAAAGGTGAGTTGGGGTGCTGCATAAAACCAGAGATTGAAATGAGCACAGATAAAGTTCCTTAAGCCAAATATGTAATACACAAGAGCTACACATTGCTCAACGAAATGGACACAACACCCCATCTTAAACGCCTAAGAATGTACCTGCCTTGTAAGTATTTTAAACCTATGGATTGCTGTCTCCGAAAGCGAATCAAGCGTGTGTACAGGGGCATAAATGCAGCAGTGATAGGATTGGAGAGGTTCGGTGAGCAAAGGAAGACCCTTTGAAGTCATATTGCATGGTACCCATTCCACGGGTCTCAACTCTCCAGGTTTAAGGGATTCTTCCTTCAGCTAAAACAGGCATGTGGAACCCAGAGTATGATCAACCATGTGATCGGGAAACGTGTTCCAATATGTCTCAGTTCTCGTTCCCTGGTACTCGGGTGCAACATTCCAGACGCCTTACTAACACTCTCCCGACTTGGAGAGTCAGTGCCTTTAACCTCCTGTTTGGCCCAGTTTGCAATTTCTGCGGAAGATGAACAGGAATAGGGAGAACCAACGAGAGACTAGCTGGAGGTGTCTGGACGGGCAAATTTAACTCTCATTTCCCACCAGGAAGAGGAATTAACCAAAGGCTCAGCGTGCCGTGCCGGAACCAGATTAGGGCCTGAAGCAATCCTGCGGTGTTGCGGCCAGCTCACAAGAAAGCGAGTTGAAGAAAGGAGCTCAGGGGCACTGTAATTCACAAAGCTGCAGAGTTATAAATGACAGCTATCGTCCAAAAATATACTGAAGTAAGGCTGTCAAGAGGACTTGAAAGCGGGGCAGAATTGCAGGAACCCGATTTCAGGAGGTAGACTGGAATTGCATTTAAAGCATAGGAAAAGAGGCAGAACGTAGACAATGATGCACTTGGCCAAAAAGTGTGTATGCATTTTTTCCTGAATATATTCAGGAAAAAATGCATACACACTTTTTGGCCAACCAAGCAAGCTTGCAAAGGAAATCTGCACTACAATGAAGTCTCACTTCCCCCCGGTCAAAAGGGCCATCTGAAAAAAGTGTAAAATCCAGAAAGGCAGGACAGGCCATGGAGAACTGGGAGCCTTGTTATGCTGATGGGCGGGATGTACATTGCCAAGAGCCACTCGGGAGAAGTGTATGGTGATTCCTGAAACATCTAAAAAACAAAGCAACAGAGCCGAGGGTACTTCCACTTATGGTCCTATAGCTTAGGGAAATTAAAATCAAAAAGACACAGCCACCCCAAAGTTTCGGACGGCTCTGTTTACAACAACCTCGTTTACGGTACAAGTTCAATATCACAGAAAGCGAAAAATGGATAAAGAAGTTGTGGTACTTACGTACAATGCAATATCACTCAGCAATGAAATCTATGTCATGAGGCCCGTAGCAGCATACTGAGTGGGTTCAGGTATGATGATTCTAACTGAAATAAGTCACACAGAAAAAGAAACATCATAAGATATCACTAATACACGGAATGTAAACTTGGCTACACAGGAACTGAATTACAAAACAGAACAGGGTCTCAAATTTAGAAAACCAACTTATGCTTGCTTAAGGGGAAAGGTGAGTTGGGGTGCTGCATAAAACCAGAGATTGAAATGAGCACAGATAAATTTCCTTAAGCCAAATATGGAATAGACAAGAGCTACTCCTTGCTCAACGAAATGGACTCAACACCCCATCTTAAACGCCTAAGAATGTACCTGACTAGTAAGTATCTTAAAACCTATGGATTGCTATGTCTCCAAAAGAGAATCAAGCGTGTGTAGAGGGGCATAAACGCAGCAGTGATAGGATTGGAGAGGTTCGGTGAGCAAATGAAGACCCTTTGAAGTCATATTGCATGGTACCCATTCCACGGGTCTCAACTCTCCAGGTTTAAGGGATTCTTCTTTCAGCTGAAACATGCATGTGGAACCCAGAGTATGATCAACCGCGTGATCAGGAGACGTGTTCCAATATGTCTCAGTTCTCGTCCCCTGGTACTCGGGTGCAACATTCCAGACGCTTTACTAACACTCTCCCGACTTGGAGAGTCAGTGCCTTTAACCTCCTGTTTGGCCCTCTTTGCAATTTCTGCGGAAGATGAACAGGAATAGGGAGAACCAATGAGAGACTAGCTGGAGGTGTCTGGATGGGCAAATTTAACTCTCATTTCCCTCCAGGAAGAGGAATTAACCAAATGCTCAACGTGCCGTGCCAGAAAAAGATTAGGGCCTGAAGCAATCCTGCGGTGTTGCGAGCAGCTCACAAGAAAGCGAGTTGAAGAAAGGAGCTCAGGGGCACTGTAATTCACAAACCTGCAGAGTTATAAATGACAGCTATCGTCCAAAAATATACTGAAGTAAGCCTGCCAAGAGGACTTGAAAGCGGGTCAGAATTGCAGGAAACCAATTTCAGGAGGTAGACTGGAATTGCATTTAAAGCATAGGAAAAGAGGCAGAACGTCCACAATGATGCACTTGGCCAAAAAGTGCGTATGCATTTTTTCCTGAATATATTCAGGAAAAAACGCATACGCCCTTTTTGGCCAACCAAGCAAGCTTGCAAAGGAAATCTGCACTACAATGTAGTCTCACTTCCCCCTGGTCAAAAGGGCCATCTGAAAAAAGTGTAAAATCCAGAAAGGCAGGACAGGCCATGGAGAACAGGGAGCCTTGTTATGCTGATGGGCGGGATGTAAATTGCCAACAGCCACTGGGGAGAAGTGTATGGTGTTTCCTGAAACATCTAAAAAACAAAGCAACAGAGCCTAGGGCACTTCCACTTATGGTCTTATAGCTTAGGGAAATTAAAATCAAAAAGACACAGCCACCCCGAAGTTTGGGACGGCTCTGTTTACAAGAACCTTGTTTACGGGACAAGTTCAATATCGCAGAAAGTGAAAAATGGATAAAGAAGTTGTGGTACTTACGTACAATGCAATATCACTCAGCAATGAAATCTATGTCATCAGGCCCGTAGCAGCATAATGAGTGGATTCAGGTATGATGATTCTAACTGAAATAAGTCACACAGAAAAAGAAACATCATAAGAAATCACTAATACACGGAATGAAAACTTGGCTACACAGGAACTGGATTACAAAACAGAACAGGGTCTCAAATTTAGAAAACCAACTTATGCTTGCTTAAGGGGAAAGGTGAGTTGGGGTGCTGCATAAAACCAGAGATTGAAATGAGCACAGATAAGGTTCCTTAAGCCAAATATGTAATAGACAAGAGTTACTCCTTGCTCAACGAAATGGACCCAACACCCCATATTAAACGCCTAAGAATGTACCTGACTAGTAAGTACCTTAAAAGCCATGGATCGCTATGTCTCCGAAAGAGAATCAAGCGTGTTTACAGGGGCACAAACGCAGCAGTGATAGGATTGGAGAGGTTCGGTGAGCAAATGAAGACCCTTTGAAGTCATATTGCATGGTACCCATTCCACGGGTCTCAACGCTCCAGGTTTAAGGGATTCTTCCTTCAGCTAAATCATGCATGTGGAACCCAGAGTATGATCAACTGTGTGATCGGGAGAAGTGTTCAAATATGTCTCAGTTCTCGTCCCCTGGTACTCGGGTGCAACATTCCAGATGCTTTACTAACACTCTCCCGACTTGGAGAGTCAGTGCCTTTAACCTCCTGTTTGGCCCAGTTTGCAATTTCTGCGGAAGATGAACAGGAATAGGGAGAAGAAATGAGAGACTAGCTGGAGGTGTCTGGACGGGCAAATTTAACTCTCATTTCCCACCAGGAAGAGGAATTAACCAAAGGCTCATCGTGCTGTTGCAGAACCAGATTAGGGCCTGAAGCAATCCTGCGGTGTTGCGGCCAGCTCACAAGAAAGCGAGTTGAAAAAAGGAGCTCAGGGGCACTGTAATTCACAAACCTGCAGAGTTATAAATGACAGCTATCGTCCAAAAATATACTGAAGTAAGGCTGCCAAGAGGACTTGAAAGCGGGTCAGAATTGCAGGAAACCGATTTCAGGAGGTAGACTGGAATTGCATTTAAAGCATAGGAAAAGAGGCTGAACGTCAACAATGATGTACTTGGCCAAAAAGGGCGTATGCGTTTTTTCCTGAATATATTCAGGAAAAAACGCATACGCCCTTTTTGGCCAACCAAGCAAGCTTGCAAAGGAAATCTGCACTACAATGAAGTCTCACTTCTCCCCGGTCAAAAGGGCCATCTGAAAAAAGTGTAAAATCCAGAAAGGCAGGACAGGCCATGGAGAACTGGGAGCCTTGTTATGCTGATGGGCGGGATGTAAATTGCCAACAGCCACTCGGGAGAAGTGTATGGTGTTTCCTGAAACATCTAGAAAACAAAGCAACAGAGCCTAGGGCACTTCCACTTATGGCCCTATAGCTTTGGGAAATTAAAATCAAAAAGACACAGCCACCCGTAAGTTTGGGACGGCTCTGTTTACAAGAAACTCGTTTACGGGACAAGTTCAATATCGCAGAAAATGAAAAATGGATAAAGCATTTGTGGTACTTACGTACAATGCAATATCTCTCAGCAATGAAATCTATGTAATTAGGCCAGTAGCAGCATAATGAGTGGATTCAGGTATGATGATTCTAACTGAAATAAGTCACACAGAAAAAGAAATATCATAAGATATCACTAATACAGGGAATGTAAACTTGGCTACACAGGAACTGGATTACAAAAGAGAACAGGGTCTCAAATTTAGAAAACCAATTTATGCTTGCTTAAGGGGAAAGGTGAGTTGGGGTGCTGCATAAAACCAGAGATTGAAATGAGCACAGATAAAGTTCCTTAGGCCAAATATATAATAGACAAGAGCTACTCCTTGCTCAACGAAATGGACTCAACACCCCATATTAAATGCCTAAGAATGTACCTGACATGTAAGTATCTTAAAACCTATGGATTGGTATGTCTCCGAAAGAGAATCAAGCGTGTGTACAGGGGCATAAACGCAGCAGTGATAGGATTGGAGAGGTTCGGTGAGCAAATGAAGACCCTTTGAAGTCATATTGCATGGTACCCATTCCATGGGTCTCAACTCTCCCCGTTTATGGGATTCTTCCTTCAGCTAAAGCATGCATGTGGAACCCAGAGTATGATCAACCGTGTGATCGGGAGACGTGTTCCAATATGTCTCAGTTCTCGTCCCCTGGTACTCGGGTGCAACATTCCAGACGCTTTACTAACACTCTCCCGACTTGGAGAGTCAGTGCCTTTAACCTCCTGTTTGGCCCAGTTTGCAATTTCTGCGGAAGATGAACAGGAATAGGGAGAACCAATGAGAGACTAGCTGGAGGTGTCTGGACGTGCAAATTTAACTCTCATTTCCCACCAGGAAGAGGAATTAACCAAAGGCTCAGCGGGCCGTGCCAGAAAAGATTAGGTCCTGAAGCAATCCTGCTGTGTTGCGGCCAGCTCACAAGAAAGCGAGTTGAAGAAAGGAGCTCAGGGGCACTGTAATTCACAAACCTGCAGAGTTATAAATGACAGCTATCGTCCAAAAATATACTGAAGTAAGGCTGCCAAGAGGACTTGAACGCGGGGCAGAATTGCAGGAAAACGATTTCAGGAGGTAGACTGGAATTGCACTTAAAGCATAGGAAAAGAGGCAGAACTTCGACAATGATGCACTTGGCCAAAAAGTGCGTATACGTTTTTTTCTGAATATATTCAGGAAAAAACGCATACGCACTTTTTGGCCAACCAAGCAAGCTTGCAAAGGAAATCTGCACTACAATGAAGTCTCACTTCCCCCTGGTCAAAAGGGCCATCTGAAAAAAGTGTAAAATCCAGAAAGGCAGGACAGGCCATGGAGAACTGGGAGCCTTGTTATGCTGATGGGCGGGATGTAAATTGCCAACAGCCAGTCAGGAGAAGTGTATGGTGTTTCCTGAAACATCTAAAAAACAAAGCAACAGAGCCTAGGGCACTTCCACCTATGGTCCTATAGCTTAGGGAAATTAAAATCAAAAAGACACAGCCACCCGTAAGTTTGGGACGGCTCTGTTTACAAGAAACTCGTTTACGGGACAAGTTCAATATCACAGAAAGTGAAAAATGCATAAAGCAGTTGTGGTACTTACGTACAATGCAATATCACTCAGCAATGAAATCTATGTCATCAGGCCCATAGCAGCATAATGAGTGGATTCAGGTATGATGATTCTAACTGAAATAAGTCACACAGAAAAAGAAACATGATAAGATATCACTAATACACGGAATGTAAACTTGGCTACACAGGAACTGGATTACAAAACACAACAGGGTCTCAAATTTAGAAAACCAACTTATGCTTGCTTAAGGGGAAAGGTGAGTTGGGGTGCTGCATAAAACCAGAGATTGAAATGAGCACAGATAAAGTTCCTTAAGCCAAATATGTAATAGACAAGAGCTACTCCTTGCTCAACGCAATGGACTCAACATCCCATATTAAACGCCTAAGAATGTAGCTGACTAGAAAGTATCTTAAAACCTATGGATTGCTATGTCTCCAAAAGAGAATCAAGCGTGTGTACAGGGGCATAAACGCAGCAGTGATAGGATTGGAGAGGTTCGGTGAGCAAATGAAGACCCTTTGAAGTCATATTTCATGGTACCCATTCCACGGGACTCAACTCTCCACGTTTAAGGGATTCTTCCTTCAACTAAAGCATGCATGTGGAACCCAGAGTATGGTCAACCGTGTGATCGGGAGACGTGTTCCAATATGTCTTAGTTCTCGTCCCCTGGGACTCGGGTGCAACATTCCAGACGCTTTACTAACACTCTCCCGACTTGGAGAGTCAGTGCCTTTAACCTCCTGTTTGGCCCAGTTTGCAAATTCTGCGGAAGATGAACAGGAATAGGGAGAACCAATGAGAGACTAGCTGGAGGTGTCTGGACGGGGAAATTTAACTCTCATTTCCAACCAGGAAGAGAAATTAACCAAAGGCTCAACGTGCCGTGCCGGAACCAGATTAGGGCCTGAAGTAATCCTGCGGAGTTGCGGCCAGCTCACAAGAAAGCGAGTTGAAGAAAGGAGCTCAGGGACACTGTAATTCACAAACCTGCAGAGTTATAAATGACAGCTATCGTCCAAAAATATACTGAAGTAAGGCTGCCAAGAGGACTTGAAAGCGGGGCAGAATTGCAGGAAACCGATTTCAGGAGGTAGACTGGAATTGCATTTAAAGCATAGGAAAAGAGGCAGAACGTCCACAATGATGCACTTGGCCAAAAAGGGCGTATGCGTTTTTTCCTGAATATATTCATTAAAAAATGCATACGCCCTTTTTGGCCAACCAAGCAAGCTTGTAAAGGAAATCTGCAGTACAATGAAGTCTCACTTCCCCCCGGTCAAAAGGGCCATCTGAAAAAAGTGTAAAATCCAGAAAGGCAGGAGAGGCCATGGAGAACTGGGAGCCTTGTTATGCTGATGGGCGGGATGTAAATTGCCAACAGCCACTTGGGAGAAGTGTATGGTGTTTCCTGAAACATCTAAAAAACAAAGCAACAGAGCCTAGGGCACTTCCACATATGGTCCTATAGATTAGGGAAATTAAAATCAAAAAGACACAGCCACCCGTAAGTTTGGGACGGCTCTGTTTACAAGAAACTCGTTTACGGGACAAGTTCAATATCGCAGAAAGTGAAAAATGGATAAAGCAGTTGTGGTACTTACGTACAATGCAATATCACTCAGCAATGAAATCTATGTCATCAGGCCCGTAGCAGCATTATGAGTGGATTCAGGTATGATGATTCTATCTGAAATAAGTCACACAGGAAAAGAAACATCATAAGATATCACTAATACACGGAATATAAACTTGGCTACACAGGAACTGGATTACGAAAGAGAACAGGGTCTCAAATTTAGAAAACCAACTTATATTTGCTTATGGGCAAAGGTGAGTTGGGGTGCTACATAAATCCAGAGATTGAAATGAGCACAGATAATGTTCCTTAAGCCAAATATGGAATAGACAAGAGCTACTCCTTGCTCAACGAAATGGACTCAACACCCCATATTAAATGCCTAAGAATGTACCTGACTAGTAAGTATCTTAAAACCTATGGATTGCTATGTCTCCGAAAGAGAATCAAGTGTGTGTACAGGGGCATAAACGCAGCAGTGATAGGATTGGAGAGGTTTGGTGAGCAAATGAAGAACCTTTGAAGTCATATTGCATGGTACCCATTCCACGGGTCTCAACTCTCCAGGTTTAAGGGATTCTTCCTTCAGCTAAAACATGCATGTGGAACCCAGAGTATGATCAACCGTGTGATCGGGAGACATGTTCCAATATGTCTCAGTTCTCGTCCCCTGGTACTCGGGTTCAACATTCCAGACGCTTTACTAAGTCTCTCCCAACTTGGAGAGTCAGTGCCTTTAACCTCCTGTTTGGCCCAGTTTGCAATTTCCGCGGAAGATGAACAGGAATAG
The DNA here is from genome assembly GCF_937001465.1 of Orcinus orca. Classification (NCBI taxonomy): domain Eukaryota; kingdom Metazoa; phylum Chordata; class Mammalia; order Artiodactyla; family Delphinidae; genus Orcinus; species Orcinus orca. The sequence continues at coordinate 502,001 of NW_026044148.1, forward strand.
GGAGAACCAATGAGAGACAAGCTGGAGGTGTCTGGACGTGCAAATTTAACTCTCATTTCCCACCAGGAAGAGGAATTAACCAAAGGCTCAGCGTGCCATGCCGGAACCAGATTAGGGCCTGAAGCAATCCTGCGGTGTTGCGGCCAGCTCACAAGAAAGCGAGTTGAAGAAAGGAGCTCAGGGGCACTGTAATTCACAAACCTGCAGAGTTATAAATGACAGCTATCGTCCAAAAATATACTGAAGTAAGGCTGCCAAGAGGACTTGAAAGCGGGGCAGAATTGCAGGAAACCGATTTCAGGAGGTAGACTGGAATTGCATATAAAGCATAGGAAAAGAGGTAGAACATCCACAATGATGCACTTGGCCAAAAAGGGCGTATGCGTTTTTTCCTGAATATATTCAGGAAAAAACGCATACGCCCTTTTTGGCCAACCAAGCAAGCTGGCAAAGGAAATCTGCACTACAATGAAGTCTCACTTCCCCCTGGTCAAAAGGGCCATCTGAAAAAAGTGTAAAATCCAGAAAGGCAGGACAGGCCATGGAGAACTGGGAGCCTTGTTATGCTGATGGGCGGTATGTAAATTGCCAACAGCCACTCAGGAGAAGTGTATGGTGTTTCCTGAAACATCTAAAAAACAAAGCAACAGAGCCTAGGGCACTTCCACCTATGGTCCTATAGCTTAGGGAAATTAAAATCAAAAAGGCACAGCCACCCCTAAGTTTGGGACGGCTCTGTTTACAAGAAACTCGTTTACGGGACAAGTTCAATATCGCAGAAAGTGAAAAATGGATAAAGAAGTTGTGGTACTTACGTACAATGCAATATCACTCAGCAATGAAATCTATGTCATCAGGCCCGTAGCAGCATAATGAGTGGATTCAGGTATGATGATTCTAACTGAAATAAGTCACACAGAAAAAAAACATCATAAGATATCACTAATACACGGAATGTAAACTTGGCTACACAGGAACTGGATTACAAAAGAGAACAGGGTCTCAAATTTAGAAAACCAACTTATGCTTGCTTAAGGGGAAAGATGAGTTGGGGTGCTGCATAAAACCAGAGATTGAAATGAGCACAGATAAAGTTCCTTAAGCCAAATATGTAATAGACAAGAGCTACTCCTAGCTCAACGAAATGGACCCAACACCCCATATTAAACGCCTAAGAATGTACCTGACTAGTAAGTATCTTAAAACCTATAGATCGGTATGTCTCCGAAAGAGAATCAAGCGTGTGTACAGGGGCATAAACGCAGCAGTGATAAGATTGGAGAGGTTCGGTGAGCAAATGAAGACCCTTTGAAGTCATATTGCATGGTACCCATTCCACGGGTCTCAACGCTCCAGGTTTAAGGGATTCTTTTTTCAGCTAAATCACGCATGTGGAACCCAGAGTATGATCAACCATGTGATAGGGAGACGTGTTCCAATATGTCTCAGTTCTCGACCCCTGGTACTCGGGTGCAACATTCCAGATGCTTTACTAACACTCTCCCGACTTGGAGAGTCAGTGCCTTTAACCTCCTGTTTGGCCCAGTTTGCAATTTCTGCGGAAGATGAACAGGAATAGGGAGAACCAATGAGAGACTAGCTGGAGGTGTCTGGACGGGCAAATTTAACTCTCATTTCCCACCAGGAAGAGGAATTAACCAAAGGCTCAGCGGGCCGTGCCAGAACAAGATTAGGGCCTGAAGCAATCCTGCGGTGTTGCGGCCAGCTAACAAGAAAGCGAGTTGAAGAAAGGAGCTCAGGGGCACTGTAATTCACAAACCTGCAGAATTATAAATGACAGCTATCGTCCAAAAATATACTGAAGTAAGGCTGCCAAGAGGACTTGAAAGCGGGGCAGAATTGCAGGAAAACGATTTCAGGAGGTAGACTGGAATTGCACTTAAAGCATAGGAAAAGAGGCAGAACGTCGACAATGATGCACTTGGCCAAAAAGTGCGTATACGTTTTTTCCTGAATATATTCAGGAAAAAATGCATATGCCCTTTTTGGACAACCAAGCAAGCTTGCAAAGGAAATCTGCACTACAATGAAGTCTCACTTCCCCCTGGTCAAAAGGGCCATCTGAAAAAAGTGTAAAATCCAGAAAGGCAGGACAGGCCATGGAGAACTGGGAGCCTTGTTATGCTGATGGGCGGGATGTAAATTGCCAACAGCCACTCAGGAGAAGTGTATGGTGTTTCCTGAAACATCTAAAAAACAAAGCAACAGAGCCTAGTGCACTTCCACTTATGGTCCTATAGCTTAGGGAAATTAAAATCAAAAAGACACAGCCACCGCTAAGTTTGGGACGGCTCTGTTTACAAGAACCTTGTTTACGGGACAAGTTCAATATCGCAGAAAGTGAAAAATGGATAAAGAAGTTGTGGTACTTACGTACAATGCAATATCACTCAGCAATGAAATCTATGTCATCAGGCCCGTAGCAGCATAATGAGTGGATTCAGGTATGATGATTCTAACTGAAATAAGTCACACAGAAAAAGAAACATCATAAGATATCACTAATACAGGGAATGTAAACTTGGCTACACAGGAACTGGATTACAAAAGAGAACAGGGTCTCAAATTTAGAAAACCAATTTATGCTTGCTTAAGGGGAAAGGTGAGTTGGGGTGCTGCATAAAACCAGAGATTGAAATGAGCACAGATAAAGTTCCTTAGGCCAAATATATAATAGACAAGAGCTACTCCTTGCTCAACGAAATGGACTCAACACCCCATATTAAATGCCTAAGAATGTACCTGACATGTAAGTATCTTAAAACCTATGGATCGGTATGTCTCCGAAAGAGAATCAAGCGTGTGTACAGGGGCATAAACGCAGCAGTGATAGGATTGGAGAGGTTCGGTGAGCAAATGAAGACCCTTTGAAGTCATATTGCATGGTACCCATTCCACGGGACTCAACTCTCCACGTTTAAGGGATTCTTCCTTCAACTAAAGCATGCATGTGGAACCCAGAGTATGGTCAACCGTGTGATCGGGAGACGTGTTCCAATATGTCTTAGTTCTCGTCCCCTGGTACTCGGGTGCAACATTCCAGACGCTTTACTAACACTCTCCCGACTTGGAGAGTCAGTGCCTTTAACCTCCTGTTTGGCCCAGTTTGCAATTTCTGCGGAAGATGAACAGGAATAGGGAGAACCAATGAGAGACTAGCTGGAGGTGTCTGGACGGGGAAATTTAACTCTCATTTCCAACCAGGAAGAGGAATTAACCAAAGGCTCAGCGTGCCGTGCCCGAACCAGATTAGGGCCTGAAGTAATCCTGCGGAGTTGCGGCCAGCTCACAAGAAAGCGAGTTGAAGAAAGGAGCTCAGGGACACTGTAATTCACAAACCTGCAGAGTTATAAATGACAGCTATCGTCCAAAAATATACTGAAGTAAGGCTGCCAAGAGGACTTGAAAGCGGGGCAGAATTGCAGGAAACCGATTTCAGGAGGTAGACTGGAATTGCATTTAAAGCATAGGAAAAGAGGCAGAACGTCCACAATGATGCACTTGGCCAAAAAGGGCGTATGCGTTTTTTCCTGAATATATTCAGGAAAAAACGCATACGCCCTTTTTGGCCAACCAAGCAAGCTTGCAAAGGAAATCTGCACTACAATGAAGTCTCACTCCCCCCACCCGTCAAAAGGGCCATCTGAAAAAAGTGTAAAATCCAGAAAGGCAGGACAGGCCATGGAGAACTGGGAGCCTTGTTATGCTGATGGGCGGGATGTAACTTGCCAACAGCCACTCGGGAGAAGTGTATGGTGTTTCCTGAAACATCTAAAAAACAAAGCAACAGAGCCTAGGGCACTTCCACTTATGGTCCTATAGCTTAGGGAAATTAAAATCAAAAAGACACAGCCACCCCAAAGTTTGGGATGGCTCTGTTTACAAGAAACTCGTTTACGGTACAAGTTCAATATCGCATAAAGCGAAAAATGGATAAAGAAGTTGTGGTACTTACGTACAATGCAATATCACTCAGCAATGACATCTATGTCATCAGGCCCATAGCAGCATAATGAGTGGATTCAGGTATGATGATTCTAACTGAAATAAGTCACACAGAAAAAGAAACATCATAAGATATCACTAATACACGGAATGTAAACTTGGCTACACAGGAACTGAATTTCAAAACAGAACATGGTCCCAAATTTAGAAAATCAACTTATGCTTGCTTAAGGGGAAAGGTGAGTTGGGGTGCTGCATAAAACCAGAGATTGAAATGAGCACAGATAAAGTTCCTTAAGCCAAATATGTAATAGACAAGAGCTACTCCTTGCTCAACGAAATGGACTCAAAACCCCATATTAAACGCCTAATAATGTACCTGACTAGTAAGTATCTTAAAACCTATGGATTGCTATGTCTCCGAAAGAGAATCAAGCGTGTGTACAGGGGCATAAACGCAGCAGTGATAGGATTGGAGAGGTTCGGTGAGCAAATGAAGAACCTTTGAAGTCATATTGCATGGTACCCATTCCACGGGTCTCAACTCTCCAGGTTTAAGGGATTCTTCCTTCAGCTAAAACATGCATGTGGAACCCAGAGTATGATCAACCGTGTGATCGGGAGACATGTTCCAATATGTCTCAGTTCTCGTCCCCTGGTACTCGGGTGCAACATTCCAGACGCTTTACTAACACTCTCCCGACTTGGAGAGTCAGTGCCTTTAACCTCCTGTTTGGCCCAGTTTGCAATTTCCACGGAAGATGAACAGGAATAGGGAGAACCAATGAGAGACAAGCTGGAGGTGTCTGGACGTGCAAATTTAACTCTCATTTCCCACCAGGAAGAGGAATTAACCAAAGGCTCAGCGTGCCGTGCCGGAACCAGATTAGGGCCTGAAGCAATCCTGCGGTGTTGCGGCCAGCTCACAAGAAAGCGAGTTGAAGAAAGGAGCTCAGGGGCACTGTAATTCACCAACCTGGAGAGTTATAAATGACAGCTATCGTCCAAAAATATACTGAAGTAAGGCTGCCAAGAGGACTTGAAAGCGGGGCAGAATTGCAGGAAACCGATTTCAGGAGGTAGACTGGAATTGCATATAAAGCATAGGAAAAGAGGTAGAACATCCACAATGATGCACTTGGCCAAAAAGGGCGTATGCGTTTTTTCCTGAATATATTCAGGAAAAAACACATACGCCCTTTTTGGCCAACCAAGCAAGCTTGCAAAGGAAATCTGCACTACAATGAAGTCTCACTTCCCCCCGGTCAAAAGGGCCAACTGAAAAAAGTGTAAAATCCAGAAAGGCAGGACAGGCCATGGAGAACTGGGAGCCTTGTTATGCTGATGGGCGGGATGTATATTGCCAACAGCCACTCGGGAGAAGTGTATGGTGTTTCCTGAAACATCTAAAAAACAAAGCAACAGAGCCTAGGGCACTGCCACTTATGGCCCTATAGCTTAGGGAAATTAAAATCAAAAAGACACAGCCACCCCAAAGTTTGGGACGGCTCTGTTTACAAGAAACTCGTTTACGGGACAAGTTCAATATCACAGAAAGTGAAAAATGGATAAAGAAGTTGTGGTACTTACGTACAATGCAATATCACTCAGCAATGAAATCTATGTCATCAGGCCCGTAGCAGCATAATGAGTGGATTCAGGTATGATGATTCTAACTGAAATAAGTCACACAGAAAAAGAAACATCATAAGATATCACTAATACACGGAATGTAAACTTGGCTACACAGGAACTGGGTTACAAAACAGAACAGGGTATCAAATTTAGAAAACCAACTTATGCTTGCTTAAGGGGAAAGGCGAGTTTGGGTGCTGCATAAAACCAGAGATTGAAATGAGCACAGATAAAGTTCCTTAAGCCAAATATGTAACAGACAAGAGCTACTCCTTGCTCAACGAAATGGACTCAAAACCCCATATTAAACGCCTAAGAATGTACCTGACTAGTAAGTATCTTAAAAGCTATGGATCGCTATGTCTCCGAAAGAGAATCAAGCGTGTGTACAGGGGCATAAACGCAGCAGTGATAGGATTGGAGAGGTTCGGTGAGCAAATGAAGACCCTTTGAAGTCATATTGCATGGTACCCATTCCACGGGTCTCAACTCTCCAGGTTTAATGGATTCTTCCTTCAGCTAAATCATGCATGTGGAACCCAGAGTATGATCAACCGTGTGATCGGGAGACGTGTTCCAATATGTCTCAGTTCTCGTCCCCTGGTACTCGGGTGCAACATTCCAGACGCTTTACTAACACTCTCCCGACTTGGAGAGTCAGTGCCTTTAACCTCCTGTTTGGCCCAGTTTGCAATTTCTGCGGAAGATGAACAGGAATAGGGAGAACCAATGAGAGACTAGCTGGAGGTGTCTGGACGGGCAAATTTAACTCTCATTTCCCACCACGAAGAGGAATTAACCAAAGGCTTAGCGTGCCGTGCCGGAACCAGATTAGGGCCTGAAGCAATCCTGCGGTGTTGCGGCCAGCTCCCAAGAAAGCGAGTTGAAGAAAGGAGCTCAGGGGCACTGTCATTCACAAACCTGCAGAGTTATAAATGACAGCTATCGTCCAAAAATATACTGAAGTAAGGCTGCCAAGAGGACTTGAAAGCGGGGCAGAATTGCAGGAAACCAATTTCAGGAGGTTGACTGGAATTGCATTTAAAGCATAGGAAAAGAGGCAGAACGTCGACAATGATGCACTTGGCCAAAAAGGGCGTATGCGTTTTTTCCTGAATATATTCAGGAAAAAATGCATACACACTTTTTGGTCAACCAAGCAAGCTTGCAAAGGAAATCTGCACTACAATGAAGTCTCACTTCCCCTGGTCAAAAGGGCCAACTGAAAAAAGTGTAAAATCCAGAAAGGCAGGACAGGCCATGGAGAACTGGGAGCCTTGTTATGCTGATGGGCGGGATGTATATTGCCAACAGCCACTCTGGAGAAGTGTATGGTGTTTCCTGAAACATCTAAAAAACAAAGCAACAGAGCCTAGGGCACTGCCACTTAAGGCCATATAGCTTATGGAAATTAAAATAAAAAAGACACAGCCACCCCAAAGTTTGGGACGGCTCTGTTTACAAGAATCTCGTTTACGGGACAAGTTCAATATCACAGAAAGTGAAAAATGGATAAAGAAGTTGTGGTACTTACGTACAATGCAATATCACTCAGCAATGAAATCTATGTCATCAGGCCAGTAGCAGCATAATGAGTGGATTCAGGTATGATGATTCTAACTGAAATAAGTCACACAGAAAAAGAAACATCATAAGATATCACTAATACACGGAATGTAAACTTGGCTACACAGGAACTGGATTACAAAATAGAAGAGGGTCTCAAATTTATCAAACCAACGTGCTTGCTTAAAGGGAAAGGTGAGTTGGGGTGCTGCAGAAAACCAGAGATTGAAATGAGCACAGATAAAGTTCCTTAAGCCAAATATGTAATAGACAAGAGCTACTCCTTGCTCAACGAAATGGACTCAAAACCCCATATTAAACGCCTAATAATGTACCTGACTAGTAAGTATCTTAAAACCTATGGATTGCTATGTCTCTGAAAGTGAATCAATCGTGAGTACAGGGGCAAAAACGCAGCAGTGATAGGATTGGAGAGTTTTGGTGAGCAAATGAAGACCCTTTGAAGTCATATTGCATGGTACCCATTCCACGGGTCTCAACTCTCCAGGTTTAAGGGATTCTTCCTTCAGCTAAAACATGCATGTGGAACCCAGAGTATGATCAACCGTGTGATCGGGAGACGTGTTGAAATATGTCTCAGTTCTCGTCCCCTGGTACTCGGGTACAACATTCCAGATGCTTTACTAACACTCTCCCGACTTGGAGAGTCAGTGCCTTTAACCTCCTGTTTGGCCCAGTTTGCAAATTCCGCGGAAGATGAACAGGAATAGGGAGAACCAATGAGAGACTAGCTGGAGGTGTCTGGACGGGAAAATTTAACTCTCATTTCCCACCAGGAAGAGGAATTAACCAAAGGCTCAGCGTGCCATGCCGGAACCAGATTAGGGCCTGAAGCAATCCTGCGGTGTTGCGGCCAGCTCACAAGAAAGCGAGTTGAAGAAAGGAGCTCAGGGGCACTGTAATTCACAAACCTGCAGAGTTATAAATGACAGCTATCATCCAAAAATATACTGAAGTAAGGCTGCCAAGAGGACTTGAAAGCGGGGCAGAATTGCAGGAAACCGATTTCAGGAGGTAGACTGGAATTGCATTTAAAGCATAGGAAAAGAGGCAGAAGGTCGACAATGATGCACTTGGCCAAAAAGGGCGTATGCGTTTTTTCCTGAATATATTCAGGAAAAAACGCATACGCCCTTTTTGGCCAACCAAGCAAGCTTGCAAAGGAAATCTGCACTACAATGAAGTCTCACTCCCCCCACCCGTCAAAAGGGCCATCTGAAAAAAGTGTAAAATCCAGAAAGGCAGGACAGGCCATGGAGAACTGGGAGCCTTGTTATGCTGATGGGCGGGATGTAACTTGCCAACAGCCACTCGGGAGAAGTGTATGGTGTTTCCTGAAACATCTAAAAAACAAAGCAACAGAGCCTAGGGCACTTCCACTTATGGTCCTCTAGCTTAGGGAAATTAAAATAAAAAAGACACAGCCACCCCAAAGTTTGGGATGGCTCTGTTTACAAGAAACTCGTTTACGGTACAAGTTCAATATTGCATAAAGCGAAAAATGGATAAAGAAGTTGTGGTACTTACGTACAATGCAATATCACTCAGCAATGACATCTATGTCATCAGGCCCATAGCAGCATAATGAGTGGATTCAGGTATGATGATTCTAACTGAAATAAGTCACACAGAAAAAGAAACATCATAAGATATCACTAATACACGGAATGTAAACTTGGCTACACAGGAACTGAATTTCAAAACAGAACATGGTCCCAAATTTAGAAAACTAACTTATGCTTGCTTAAGGGGAAAGGTGAGTTGGGGTGCTGCATAAAACCAGAGATTGAAATGAGCACATATAAAGTTCCTTAAGCCAAATATGGAATAGACAAGAGCTACTCCTTGCTCAATGAAATGGACTCAAAACCCCATATTAAACGACTAAGAATGTACCTGACTAGTAAGTATCTTAAAACCTATGGATTGCTATGTCTCTGAAAGTGAATCAATCGTGAGTACAGGGGCAAAAACGCAGCAGTGATAGGATTGGAGAGTTTTGGTGAGCAAATGAAGACCCTTTGAAGTCATATTGCATGGTACCCATTCCACGGGTCTCAACTCTCCAGGTTTAAGGGATTCTTCCTTCAGCTAAAACATGCATGTGGAACCCAGAGTATGATCAACCATGTGATCGGGAGACGTGTTGAAATATGTCTCAGTTCTCGTCCCCTGGTACTCGGGTACAACATTCCAGATGCTTTACTAACACTCTCCCGACTTGGAGAGTCAGTGCCTTTAACCTCCTGTTTGGCCCAGTTTGCAAATTCCGTGGAAGATGAACAGGAATAGGGAGAACCAATGAGAGACTAGCTGGAGGTGTCTGGACGGGCAAATTTAACTCTCATTTCCCACCAGGAAGAGGAATTAACCAAAGGCTCAGCGTGCCATGCCGGAACCAGATTAGGGCCTGAAGCAATCCTGCGGTGTTGCGGCCAGCTCACAAGAAAGCGAGTTGAAGAAAGGAGCTCAGGGGCACTGTAATTCACAAACCTGCAGAGTTATAAATGACAGCTATCATCCAAAAATATACTGAAGTAAGGCTGCCAAGAGGACTTGAAAGCCGGGCAGAATTGCAGGAAACCGATTTCAGGAGGTAGACTGGAATTGCATTTAAAGCATAGGAAAAGAGGCAGAAGGTCGACAATGATGCACTTGGCCAAAAAGGGCGTATGCGTTTTTTCCTGAATATATTCAGGAAAAAACGCATACGCCCTTTTTGGCCAACCAAGCAAGCTTGCAAAGGAAATCTGCACTACAATGAAGTCTCACTCCCCCCACCCGTCAAAAGGGCCATCTGAAAAAAGTGTAAAATCCAGAAAGGCAGGACAGGCCATGGAGAACTGGGAGCCTTGTTATGCTGATGGGCGGGATGTAACTTGCCAACAGCCACTCGGGAGAAGTGTATGGTGTTTCCTGAAACATCTAAAAAACAAAGCAACAGAGCCTAGGGCACTTCCACTTATGGTCCTATAGCTTAGGGAAATTAAAATCAAAAAGACACAGCCACCCCAAAGTTTGGGATGGCTCTGTTTACAAGAAACTCGTTTACGGTACAAGTTCAATATCGCATAAAGCGAAAAATGGATAAAGAAGTTGTGGTACTTACGTACAATGCAATATCACTCAGCAATGACATCTATGTCATCAGGCCCATAGCAGCATAATGAGTGGATTCAGGTATGATGATTCTAACTGAAATAAGTCACACAGAAAAAGAAACATCATAAGATATCACTAATACACGGAATGTAAACTTGGCTACACAGGAACTGAATTTCAAAACAGAACATGGTCCCAAATTTAGAAAATCAACTTATGCTTGCTTAAGGGGAAAGGTGAGTTGGGGTGCTGCATAAAACCAGAGATTGAAATGAGCACAGATAAAGTTCCTTAAGCCAAATATGTAATAGACAAGAGCTACTCCTTGCTCAACGAAATGGACTCAAAACCCCATATTAAACGCCTAATAATGTACCTGACTAGTAAGTATCTTAAAACCTATGGATTGCTATGTCTCCGAAAGAGAATCAAGCGTGTGTACAGGGGCATAAATGCAGCAGTGATAGGATTGGAGAGGTTCGGTGAGCAAATGAAGAACCTTTGAAGTCATATTGCATGGTACCCATTCCACGGGTCTCAACTCTCCAGGTTTAAGGGATTCTTCCTTCAGCTAAAACATGCATGTGGAACCCAGAGTATGATCAACCGTGTGATCGGGAGACATGTTCCAATATGTCTCAGTTCTCGTCCCCTGGTACTCGGGTGCAACATTCCAGACGCTTTACTAACACTCTCCCGACTTGGAGAGTCAGTGCCTTTAACCTCCTGTTTGGCCCAGTTTGCAATTTCCACGGAAGATGAACAGGAATAGGGAGAACCAATGAGAGACAAGCTGGAGGTGTCTGGACGTGCAAATTTAACTCTCATTTCCCACCAGGAAGAGGAATTAACCAAAGGCTCAGCGTGCCGTGCCGGAACCAGATTAGGGCCTGAAGCAATCCTGCGGTGTTGCGGCCAGCTCACAAGAAAGCGAGTTGAAGAAAGGAGCTCAGGGGCACTGTAATTCACCAACCTGCAGAGTTATAAATGACAGCTATCGTCCAAAAATATACTGAAGTAAGGCTGCCAAGAGGACTTGAAAGCGGGGCAGAATTGCAGGAAACCGATTTCAGGAGGTAGACTGGAATTGCATATAAAGCATAGGAAAAGAGGTAGAACATCCACAATGATGCACTTGGCCAAAAAGGGCGTATGCGTTTTTTCCTGAATATATTCAGGAAAAAACACATACGCCCTTTTTGGCCAACCAAGCAAGCTTGCAAAGGAAATCTGCACTACAATGAAGTCTCACTTCCCCCCGGTCAAAAGGGCCAACTGAAAAAAGTGTAAAATCCAGAAAGGCAGGACAGGCCATGGAGAACTGGGAGCCTTGTTATGCTGATGGGCGGGATGTATATTGCCAACAGCCACTCGGGAGAAGTGTATGGTGTTTCCTGAAACATCTAAAAAACAAAGCAACAGAGCCTAGGGCACTGCCACTTATGGCCCTATAGCTTAGGGAAATTAAAATCAAAAAGACACAGCCACCCCAAAGTTTGGGACGGCTCTGTTTACAAGAAACTCGTTTACGGGACAAGTTCAATATCACAGAAAGTGAAAAATGGATAAAGAAGTTGTGGTACTTACGTACAATGCAATATCACTCAGCAATGAAATCTATGTCATCAGGCCCGTAGCAGCATAATGAGTGGATTCAGGTATGATGATTCTAACTGAAATAATTCACACAGAAAAAGAAACATCATAAGATATCACTAATACACGGAATGTAAACTTGGCTACACAGGAACTGGATTACAAAACAGAACAGGGTATCAAATTTAGAAAACCAACTTATGCTTGCTTAAGGGGAAAGGCGAGTTTGGGTGCTGCATAAAACCAGAGATTGAAATGAGCACAGATAAAGTTCCTTAAGCCAAATATGTAACAGACAAGAGCTACTCCTTGCTCAACGAAATGGACTCAACACCCCATATTAAACGCCTAAGAATGTACCTGACTAGTAAGTATCTTAAAAGCTATGGATCGCTATGTCTCCGAAAGAGAATCAAGCGTGTGTACAGGGGCATAAACGCAGCAGTGATAGGATTGGAGAGGTTCGGTGAGCACATGAAGACCCTTTGAAGTCATATTGCATGGTACCCATTCCACGGGTCTCAACTCTCCAGGTTTAATGGATTCTTCCTTCAGCTAAATCATGCATGTGGAACCCAGAGTATGATCAACCGTGTGATCGGGAGATGTGTTCAAATATGTCTCAGTTCTCGTCCCCTGGTACTCGGGTGCAACATTCCAGACGCTTTACTAACACTCTCCCGACTTGGAGAGTCAGTGCCTTTAACCTCCTGTTTGGCCCAGTTTGCAATTTCTGCGGAAGATGAACAGGAATAGGGAGAACCAATGAGAGACTAGCTGGAGGTGTCTGGACGGGCAAATTTAACTCTCATTTCCCACCACGAAGAGGAATTAACCAAAGGCTCAGCGTGCCGTGCCGGAACCAGATTAGGGCCTGAAGCAATCCTGCGGTGTTGCGGCCAGCTCCCAAGAAAGCGAGTTGAAGAAAGGAGCTCAGGGGCACTGTCATTCACAAACCTGCAGAGTTATAAATGACAGCTATCGTCCAAAAATATACTGAAGTAAGGCTGCCAAGAGGACTTGAAAGCGGGGCAGAATTGCAGGAAACCGATTTCAGGAGGTTGACTGGAATTGCATTTAAAGCATAGGAAAAGAGGCAGAACGTCGACAATGATGCACTTGGCCAAAAAGGGCGTATGCGTTTTTTCCTGAATATATTCAGGAAAAAATGCATACACACTTTTTGGCCAACCAAGCAAGCTTGCAAAGGAAATCTGCACTACAATGAAGTCTCACTTCCCCCGGTCAAAAGGGCCAACTGAAAAAAGTGTAAAATCCAGAAAGGCAGGACAGGCCATGGAGAACTGGGAGCCTTGTTATGCTGATGGGCGGGATGTATATTGCCAACAGCCACTCTGGAGAAGTGTATGGTGTTTCCTGAAACATCTAAAAAACAAAGCAACAGAGCCTAGGGCACTGCCACTTAAGGCCCTATAGCTTATGGAAATTAAAATAAAAAAGACACAGCCACCCCAAAGTTTGGGAAGGCTCTGTTTACAAGAAACTCGTTTACGGGACAAGTTCAATATCACAGAAAGTGAAAAATGGATAAAGAAGTTGTGGTACTTACGTACAATGCAATATCACTCAGCAATGAAATCTATGTCATCAGGCCAGTAGCAGCATAATGAGTGGATTCAGGTATGATGATTCTAACTGAAATAAGTCACACAGAAAAAGAAACATCATAAGATATCACTAATACACGGAATGTAAACTTGGCTACACAGGAACTGGATTACAAAACAGAACAGGGTCTCAAATTTAGAAAACCAACTTATGCTTGCTTAAGGGGAAAGGTGAGTTGGGGTGCTGCATAAAACCAGAGATTGAAATGAGCACAGATAAAGTTCTGTGGAATAGACAAGAGCTACTCCTTGCTCAACGAGATGGACTCAACACCCCATATTAAACGCCTAAGAATGTACCTGACTAGTAAGTATCTTAAAACCTATGGATTGCTATGTCTCCGAAAGAGAATCCAGCGTGTGTACACGGGCATAAACGCAGCAGTGATAGGATTGGAGAGGTTCGGTGAGCAAATGAAGACCCTTTGAAGTCATATTGCATGGTACCCATTCCACGGGTCTCAACTCTCCAGGTTTAAGGGATTCTTCCTTCAGCTAAAACAGGCATGTGGAACCCAGAGTATGATCAACCATGTGATCGGGAGACGTGTTCCAATATGTCTCAGTTCTCGTCCCTTGGTACTCGGGTGCAACATTCCAGACGCTTTACTAACACTCTCCTGACTTGGAGAGTCAGTGCCTTTAACCTCCTGTTTGGCCCAGTTTGCAATTTCTGCGGAAGATGAACAGGAATAGGGAGAACCAATGAGAGACTAGCTGGAGGTGTCTGGACGGGCAAATTTAACTCTCATTTCCCACCAGGAAGAGGAATTAACCAAAGGCTCAGTGTGCCGTGCCAGAACAAGATTAGGGCCTGAAGCAATCCTGCGGTGTTGCGGCCAGCTCACAAGAAAGCGAGTTGAAGAAAGGAGCTCAGGGGCACTGTAATTCACAAACCTGCAGAGTTATAAATGACAGCTATCGTCCAAAAATATACTGAAGTAAGGCTGCCAAGAGGACTTGAACGTGGGGCAGAATTGCAGGAAACCTATATCAGGAGGGAGACAGGAATTGCATTTAAAGCATAGGAAAAGAGGCAGAACGTCGACAATGATGCACTTGGCCAAAAAGGGCGTATGTGTTTTTTCCTGAATATATTCAGGAAAAAATGCATACGCCCTTTTTGGCCAACCAAGCAAGCTTGCAAAGGAAATCTGCACTACAATGAAGTCTCACTTTCCCCCGGTCAAAAGGGCCATCTGAAAAAAGTGTAAAATCCAGAAAGGCAGGACAGGCCATGGAGAACTGGGAGCCTTGTTATGCTGATGGGCAGGTTGTAATTTGCCAACAGCCACTCGGGAGAAGTGTATGGTGTTTCCTGAAACATCTAAAAAACAAAGCAACAGAGCCTAGGGCACTTCCACTTATGGTCCTATAGCTTAGGGAAATTAAAATCAAAAAGACACAGCCACCCCAAAATTTGGTACGGCTCTTATTACAAGAACCTTGTTTACGGTACAAGTTCAATATCACAGAAAGTGAAAAATGGATAAAGAAGTTGTGGTACTTACGTACAATGCAATATCACTCAGCAATGAAATCTATGTCATCAGGCACGTAGCAGCATATTGAGTGGATTCAGGTAGAATGATTCTAACTGAAATAAGTCACACAGAAAAAGAAACATCATAAGATATCACTAATACACGGAATGTAAACTTGGCTACACAGGAACTGAATTACAAAACAGAACAGGGTCTCAAATTTAGAAAACCAACTTATGCTTGCTTAAGGGGAAAGGTGAGTTGGGGTGCTGCATAAAACCAGAGATTGAAATGAGCACAGATAAAGTTCCTTAAGCCAAATATGGAATAGACAAGTGCTACTCCTTGCTCAACGAAATGGACTCAACACCCCATATTAAACGCCTAAGAATGTACCTGATTAGTAAGTATCTTAAAACCTATGGATTGCTATGTCTCCAAAAGAGAATCAAGCGTGTGTCCAGGGGCATAAACGCAGCAGTGATAGGATTGGAGAGGTTCGGAGAGCAAATGAAGACCGTTTGAAGTCATATTTCATGGTACCCATTCCACGGGTCTCAACTCTCCAGGTTTAAGGGATTCTTCCTTCAGCTGAAACATGCATGTGGAACCCAGAGTATGATCAACCGTGTGATCAGGAGACGTGTTCAAATATGTCTCAGTTCACGTCCCCTGGTACTCGGGTGCAACATTCCAGACATTTTACTAACACTCTCCCGAGTTGGAGAGTCAGTGCCTTTAACCTCCTGTTTGGCCCAGTTTGCAATTTCTGTGGAAGATGAACAGGAATAGGGAGAACCAATGAGAGACTAGCTGGAGGTGTCTGCACGGGCAAATTTAACTCTCATTTGCCATCAGGAAGAGGAATTAACCAAAGGCTCAGCGTGCCATGCCGGAAACAGATTAGGGCCTGAAGCAATCCTGCGGTGTTGCGGCCAGCTCACAAGAAAGCGAGTTGAAGAAAGGAGCTCAGCGGCACTGTAATTCACAAACCTGCAGAGTTATAAATGACAGGTATCGGCCAAAAATATACTGAAGTAAGGCTGCCAAGAGGACTTGAAAGCGGGGCAGAATTGCAGGAAACCGATTTCAGGAGGTAGACTGGAATTGCATTTAAAGCATAGGAAAAGAAGAAGAACGTCCACAATGATGCACTTGGCCAAAAATGTCGTATGCGTTTTTTCCTGACTATATTCAGGAAAAAACGCATACACAATTTTTGGCCAACCAAGCAAGCTTGCAAAGGAAATCTGCACTACAATGAAGTCTCACTTCCCCCTGGTCAAAAGGGCCATCTGAAAAAAGTGTAAAATCCAGAAAGGCAGGACAGTCCATGGAGAACAGGGAGCCTTGTTATGCTGATGGGCGGGATGTAAATTGCCAACAGCCAGTCAGGAGAAGTGTATGGTGTTTCCTGAAACATCTAAAAAACAAAGCAACAGAGCCTAGGGCACTTCCACTTATGGTCCTATAGCTTAGGGAAATTAAAATCAAAAAGACACAGCCACCCCAAAGTTTGGGACGGCTCTGTTTACAAGAACCTCGTTTACGGTATAAGTTCAATATCGCAGAAAGTGAAAAATGGATAAAGAAGTTGTGGTACTTACGTACAATGCAATATCACTCAGCAATGAAATCTACATCATCAGGCCCGTAACAGCATAGGGTGGATTCAGGTATGATGATTCTAACTGAAATAAGTCACAAGAAAAAGAAACATCATAAGATATCACTAATACACGTAATGTAAAATTGGCTACACAGGAACTGGATTACAAAACAGAACAGGGTCTCAAATTTAGAAAACCAACTTATGCTTGCTTAAGGAGAAAGTTGAGATGGGGTGCTGCATAAAACCAGAGATTGAAATGAGTACAGATAAAGTTCCTTAAGCCAAATATGTAATAGACAAGAGCTACTACTTGCTCAACGAAATGGACTCAACACCGCGTATTAAACGCCTAAGAATGTACCTGACTACTAAGTATCTTAAAACCTATGGATTGCTATGTCTCTGAAAGAGAATCAAGCGTGTGTACAGGGACATAAACGCAGAAGTGTTAGGATTGGAGAGGTTCGGTGAGCAAATGAAGACCCATTGAAGTCATATTGCATGGTACCCATTCCACGGGTCTCAACTCTCCAGCTTTAAGGGAATCTTCCTTCAGCTGAAACATGCATGTGGAACGCAGAGTATGATCAACCATGTGATCGGGAGACGTGTTCAAATATGTCTCAGTTTTCGTCACCTGGTACTCGGGTGCAACATTCCAGACGCTTTACTAACACTCTCCTGACTTGGAGAGTCAGTGCCTTTAACCTACTGTTTGACCCAGTTTGCAAATTCCGCGGAAGATGTACAGGAATAGGGAGAACCAATGAGAGACTAGCTGGATGTGTCTGGACGGGCAAATTTAACTCTCATTTCCCACCAGGAAGAGGAATTATCCAAAGGCTCAGCGTGCCATGCCGGAACCAGATTAGGGCCTGAAGCAATCCTGCGGTGTTGCGGGCAGCTCACAAGAAAGCGAGTTGAAGAAAGGAGCTCAGGGGCACTGTAATTCACCAACCTGCAGAGTTATAAATGACAGCTATCGTCCAAAAATATACTGAAGTAAGGCTGCCAAGAGGACTTGAAAGCGGGGCAGAATTGCAGGAAACCGATTTCAGGAGGTAGACTGGAATTGCATTTAAAGCATAGGAAAAGAGGCAGAACGTCCACAATGATGCACTTGGCCAAAAAGGGCGTATGCGTTTTTTCCTGAATATATTCAGGAAAAAACGCATACGCCCTTTTTGGCCAACCAAGCAAGCTTGCAAAGGAAATCTGCACTACAATGAAGTCTCACTTCCCCCCCCCCCCTGTCAAAAGGGCCATCTGAAAAAAGTGTAAAATCCAGAAAGGCAGGACAGGCCATGGAGAACTGGGAGCCTTGTTATGCTGATGGGCGGGATGTAACTTGCCAACAGCCACTCGGGAGAAGTGTATGGTGTTTCCTGAAACATCTAAAAAACAAAGCAACAGAGCCTAGGGCACTTCCACTTATGGTCCTATAGCTTAGGGAAATTAAAATCAAAAAGACACAGCCACCCCAAAGTTTGGGATGGCTCTGTTTACAAGAAACTCGTTTACGGTACAAGTTCAATATCGCATAAAGCGAAAAATGGATAAAGAAGTTGTGGTACTTACGTACAATGCAATATCACTCAGCAATGACATCTATGTCATCAGGCCCATAGCAGCATAATGAGTGGATTCAGGTATGATGATTCTAACTGAAATAAGTCACACAGAAAAAGAAACATCATAAGATATCACTAATACACGGAATGTAAACTTGGCTACACAGGAACTGAATTTCAAAACAGAACATGGTCCCAAATTTAGAAAACCAACTTATGCTTGCTTAAGGGGAAAGGTGAGTTGGGGTGCTGCATAAAACCAGAGATTGAAATGAGCACATATAAAGTTCCTTAAGCCAAATATGGAATAGACAAGAGCTACTCCTTGCTCAACGAAATGGACTCAAAACCCCATATTAAACGACTAAGAATGTACCTGACTAGTAAGTATCTTAAAACCTATGGATTGCTATGTCTCTGAAAGTGAATCAATCGTGAGTACAGGGGCAAAAACGCAGCAGTGATAGGATTGGAGAGTTTTGGTGAGCAAATGAAGACCCTTTGAAGTCATATTGCATGGTACCCATTCCACGGGTCTCAACTCTCCAGGTTTAAGGGATTCTTCCTTCAGCTAAAACATGCATGTGGAACCCAGAGTATGATCAACCGTGTGATCGGGAGACGTGTTGAAATATGTCTCAGTTCTCGTCCCCTGTTACTCGGGTGCAACATTCCAGATGCTTTACTAACACTCTCCCGACTTGGAGAGTCAGTGCCTTTAACCTCCTGTTTGGCCCAGTTTGCAAATTCCGCGGAAGATGAACAGGAATAGGGAGAACCAATGAGAGACTAGCTGGAGGTGTCTGGACGGGAAAATTTAACTCTCATTTCCCACCAGGAAGAGGAATTAACCAAAGGCTCAGCGTGCCATGCCGGAACCAGATTAGGGCCTGAAGCAATCCTGCGGTGTTGCGGCCAGCTCCCAAGAAAGCGAGTTGAAGAAAGGAGCTCAGGGGCACTGTAATTCACAAACCTGCAGAGTTATAAATGACAGCTATCATCCAAAAATATACTGAAGTAAGGCTGCCAAGAGGACTTGAAAGCCGGGCAGAATTGCAGGAAACCGATTTCAGGAGGTAGACTGGAATTGCATTTAAAGCATAGGAAAAGAGGCAGAAGGTCGACAATGATGCACTTGGCCAAAAAGGGCGTATGCGTTTTTTCCTGAATATATTCAGGAAAAAACGCATACGCCCTTTTTGGCCAACCAAGCAAGCTTGCAAAGGAAATCTGCACTACAATGAAGTCTCACTCCCCCCACCCGTCAAAAGGGCCATCTGAAAAAAGTGTAAAATCCAGAAAGGCAGGACAGGCCATGGAGAACTGGGAGCCTTGTTATGCTGATGGGCGGGATGTAACTTGCCAACAGCCACTCGGGAGAAGTGTATGGTGTTTCCTGAAACATCTAAAAAACAAAGCAACAGAGCCTAGGGCACTTCCACTTATGGTCCTATAGCTTAGGGAAATTAAAATCAAAAAGACACAGCCACCCCAAAGTTTGGGATGGCTCTGTTTACAAGAAACTCGTTTACGGTACAAGTTCAATATCGCATAAAGCGAAAAATGGATAAAGAAGTTGTGGTACTTACGTACAATGCAATATCACTCAGCAATGACATCTATGTCATCAGGCCCATAGCAGCATAATGAGTGGATTCAGGTATGATGATTCTAACTGAAATAAGTCACACAGAAAAAGAAACATCATAAGATATCACTAATACACGGAATGTAAACTTGGCTAAACAGGAACTGAATTTCAAAACAGAACATGGTCCCAAATTTAGAAAATCAACTTATGCTTGCTTAAGGGGAAAGGTGAGTTGGGGTGCTGCATAAAACCAGAGATTGAAATGAGCACAGATAAAGTTCCTTAAGCCAAATATGTAATAGACAAGAGCTACTCCTTGCTCAACGAAATGGACTCAAAACCCCATATTAAACGCCTAATAATGTACCTGACTAGTAAGTATCTTAAAACCTATGGATTGCTATGTCTCTGAAAGTGAATCAATCGTGAGTACAGGGGCAAAAACGCAGCAGTGATAGGATTGGAGAGTTTTGGTGAGCAAATGAAGACCCTTTGAAGTCATATTGCATGGTACCCATTCCACGGGTCTCAACTCTCCAGGTTTAAGGGATTCTTCCTTCAGCTAAAACATGCATGTGGAACCCAGAGTATGATCAACCGTGTGATCGGGAGACGTGTTGAAATATGTCTCAGTTCTCGTCCCCTGGTACTTGGGTGCAACATTCCAGATGCTTTACTAACACTCTCCCGACTTGGAGAGTCAGTGCCTTTAACCTCCTGTTTGGCCCAGTTTGCAAATTCCGCGGAAGATGAACAGGAATAGGGAGAACCAATGAGAGACTAGCTGGAGGTGTCTGGAAGGGAAAATTTAACTCTCATTTCCCACCAGGAAGAGGAATTAACCAAAGGCTCAGCGTGCCATGCCGGAACCAGATTAGGGCCTGAAGCAATCCTGCGGTGTTGCGGTCAGCTCACAAGAAAGAGAGTTGAAGAAAGGAGCTCAGGGGCACTGTAATTCACAAACCTGCAGAGTTATAAATGACAGCTATCATCCAAAAATATACTGAAGTAAGGCTGCCAAGAGGACTTGAAAGCCGGGCAGAATTGCAGGAAACCGATTTCAGGAGGTAGACTGGAATTGCATTTAAAGCATAGGAAAAGAGGCAGAAGGTCGACAATGATGCACTTGGCCAAAAAGGGCGTATGCGTTTTTTCCTGAATATATTCAGGAAAAAACGCATACGCCCTTTTTGGCCAACCAAGCAAGCTTGCAAAGGAAATCTGCACTACAATGAAGTCTCACTTCCCCCACCCGTCAAAAGGGCCATCTGAAAAAAGTGTAAAATCCAGAAAGGCAGGACAGGCCATGGAGAACTGGGAGCCTTGTTATGCTGATGGGCGGGATGTAACTTGCCAACAGCCACTCGGGAGAAGTGTATGGTGTTTCCTGAAACATCTAAAAAACAAAGCAACAGAGCCTAGGGCACTGCCACTTATGGCCCTATAGCTTAGGGAAATTAAAATCAAAAAGACACAGCCACCCCAAAGTTTGGGACGGCTCTGTTTACAAGAAACTCGTTTACGGGACAAGTTCAATATCACAGAAAGTGAAAAATGGATAAAGAAGTTGTGGTACTTACGTACAATGCAATATCACTCAGCAATGAAATCTATGTCATCAGGCCCGTAGCAGCATAATGAGTGGATTCAGGTATGATGATTCTAACTGAAATAAGTCACACAGAAAAAGAAACATCATAAGATATCACTAATACACGGAATGTAAACTTGGCTACACAAGAACTGGATTACAAAACAGAACAGGGTATCAAATTTAGAAAACCAACTTATGCTTGCTTAAGGGGAAAGGCGAGTTTGGGTGCTGCATAAAACCAGAGATTGAAATGAGCACAGATAAAGTTCCTTAAGCCAAATATGTAACAGACAAGAGCTACTCCTTGCTCAACGAAATGGACTCAACACCCCATATTAAACGCCTAAGAATGTACCTGACTAGTAAGTATCTTAAAAGCTATGGATCGCTATGTCTCCGAAAGAGAATCAAGCGTGTGTACAGGGGCATAAACGCAGCAGTGATAGGATTGGAGAGGTTCGGTGAGCTAATGAAGACCCTTTGAAGTCATATTGCATGGTACCCATTCCACGGGTCTCAACTCTCCAGGTTTAATGGATTCTTCCTTCAGCTAAATCATGCATGTGGAACCCAGAGTATGATCAACCGTGTGATCGGGAGACGTGTTCAAATATGTCTCAGTTCTCGTCCCCTGGTACTCGGGTGCAACATTCCAGACGCTTTACTAACACTCTCCCGACTTGGAGAGTCAGTGCCTTTAACCTCCTGTTTGGCCCAGTTTGCAATTTCTGCGGAAGATGAACAGGAATAGGGAGAACCAATGAGAGACTAGCTGGAGGTGTCTGGACGGGCAAATTTAACTCTCATTTCCCACCACGAAGAGGAATTAACCAAAGGCTCAGCGTGCCGTGCCGGAACCAGATTAGGGCCTGAAGCAATCCTGCGGTGTTGCGGCCAGCTCACAAGAAAGCGAGTTGAAGAAAGGAGCTCAGGGGCACTGTCATTCACAAACCTGCAGAGTTATAAATGACAGCTATCGTCCAAAAATATACTGAAGTAAGGCTGCCAAGAGGACTTGAAAGCGGGGCAGAATTGCAGGAAACCAATTTCAGGAGGTTGACTGGAATTGCATTTAAAGCATAGGAAAAGAGGCAGAACGTCGACAATGATGCACTTGGCCAAAAAGGGCGTATGCGTTTTTTCCTGAATATATTCAGGAAAAAATGCATACACACTTTTTGGCCAACCAAGCAAGCTTGCAAAGGAAATCTGCACTACAATGAAGTCTCACTTCCCTCGGTCAAAAGGGCCAACTGAAAAAAGTGTAAAATCCAGAAAGGCAGGACAGGCCATGGAGAACTGGGAGCCTTGTTATGCTGATGGGCGGGATGTATATTGCCAACAGCCACTCTGGAGAAGTGTATGGTGTTTCCTGAAACATCTAAAAAACAAAGCAACAGAGCCTAGGGCACTGCCACTTAAGGCCCTATAGCTTATGGAAATTAAAATAAAAAAGACACAGCCACCCCAAAGTTTGGGACGGCTCTGTTTACAAGAATCTCGTTTACGGGACAAGTTCAATATCACAGAAAGTGAAAAATGGATAAAGAAGTTGTGGTACTTACGTACAATGCAATATCACTCAGCAATGAAATCTATGTCATCAGGCCAGTAGCAGCATAATGAGTGGATTCAGGTATGATGATTCTAACTGAAATAAGTCACACAGAAAAAGAAACATCATAAGATATCACTAATACACGGAATGTAAACTTGGCTACACAGGAACTGGATTACAAAATAGAAGAGGGTCTCAAATTTATCAAACCAACGTGCTTGCTTAAGGGGAAAGGTGAGTTGGGGTGCTGCAGAAAACCAGAGATTGAAATGAGCACAGATAAAGTTCCTTAAGCCAAATATGTAATAGACAAGAGCTACTCCTTGCTCAACGAAATGGACTCAAAACCCCATATTAAACGCCTAATAATGTACCTGACTAGTAAGTATCTTAAAACCTATGGATTGCTATGTCTCTGAAAGTGAATCAATCGTGAGTACAGGGGCAAAAACGCAGCAGTGATAGGATTGGAGAGTTTTGGTGAGCAAATGAAGACCCTTTGAAGTCATATTGCATGGTACCCATTCCACGGGTCTCAACTCTCCAGGTTTAAGGGATTCTTCCTTCAGCTAAAACATGCATGTGGAACCCAGAGTATGATCAACCGTGTGATCGGGAGACGTGTTGAAATATGTCTCAGTTCTCGTCCCCTGGTACTCGGGTACAACATTCCAGATGCTTTACTAACACTCTCCCGACTTGGAGAGTCAGTGCCTTTAACCTCCTGTTTGGCCCAGTTTGCAAATTCCGCGGAAGATGAACAGGAATAGGGAGAACCAATGAGAGACTAGCTGGAGGTGTCTGGACGGGAAAATTTAACTCTCATTTCCCACCAGGAAGAGGAATTAACCAAAGGCTCAGCGTGCCATGCCGGAACCAGATTAGGGCCTGAAGCAATCCTGCGGTGTTGCGGCCAGCTCACAAGAAAGCGAGTTGAAGAAAGGAGCTCAGGGGCACTGTAATTCACAAACCTGCAGAGTTATAAATGACAGCTATCATCCAAAAATATACTGAAGTAAGGCTGCCAAGAGGACTTGAAAGCCGGGCAGAATTGCAGGAAACCGATTTCAGGAGGTAGACTGGAATTGCATTTAAAGCATAGGAAAAGAGGCAGAAGGTCGACAATGATGCACTTGGCCAAAAAGGGCGTATGCGTTTTTTCCTGAATATATTCAGGAAAAAACGCATACGCCCTTTTTGGCCAACCAAGCAAGCTTGCAAAGGAAATCTGCACTACAATGAAGTCTCACTCCCCCCACCCGTCAAAAGGGCCATCTGAAAAAAGTGTAAAATCCAGAAAGGCAGGACAGGCCATGGAGAACTGGGAGCCTTGTTATGCTGATGGGCGGGATGTAACTTGCCAACAGCCACTCGGGAGAAGTGTATGGTGTTTCCTGAAACATCTAAAAAACAAAGCAACAGAGCCTAGGGCACTGCCACTTATGGCCCTATAGCTTATGGAAATTAAAATAAAAAAGACACAGCCACCCCAAAGTTTGGGACGGCTCTGTTTACAAGAAACTCGTTTACGGGACAAGTTCAATATCACAGAAAGTGAAAAATGGATAAAGAAGTTGTGGTACTTACGTACAATGCAATATCACTCAGCAATGAAATCTATGTCATCAGGCCCGTAGCAGCATAATGAGTGGATTCAGGTATGATGATTCTAACTGAAATAAGTCACACAGAAAAAGAAACATCATAAGATATCACTAATACACGGAATGTAAACTTGGCTACACAGGAACTGGATTACAAAACAGAACAGGGTCTCAAATTTAGAAAACCAACTTATGCTTGCTTAAGGGGAAAGGTGAGTTGGGGTGCTGCATAAAACCAGAGATTGAAATGAGCACAGATAAAGTTCTGTGGAATAGACAAGAGCTACTCCTTGCTCAACGAGATGGACTCAACACCCCATATTAAACGCCTAAGAATGTACCTGACTAGTAAGTATCTTAAAACCTATGGATTGCTATGTCTCCGAAAGAGAATCCAGCGTGTGTACACGGGCATAAACGCAGCAGTGATAGGATTGGAGAGGTTCGGTGAGCAAATGAAGACCCTTTGAAGTCATATTGCATGGTACCCATTCCACGGGTCTCAACTCTCCAGGTTTAAGGGATTCTTCCTTCAGCTAAAACAGGCATGTGGAACCCAGAGTATGATCAACCATGTGATCGGGAGACGTGTTCCAATATGTCTCAGTTCTCGTCCCGTGGTACTCGGGTGCAACATTCCAGACGCTTTACTAACACTCTCGTGACTTGGAGAGTCAGTGCCTTTAACCTCCTGTTTGGCCCAGTTTGCAATTTCTGCGGAAGATGAACAGGAATAGGGAGAACCAATGAGAGACTAGCTGGAGGTGTCTGGACGGGCAAATTTAACTCTCATTTCCCACCAGGAAGAGGAATTAACCAAAGGCTCAGTGTGCCGTGCCAGAACAAGATTAGGGCCTGAAGCAATCCTGCGGTGTTGCGGCCAGCTCACAAGAAAGCGAGTTGAAGAAAGGAGCTCAGGGGCACTGTAATTCACAAACCTGCAGAGTTATAAATGACAGCTATCGTCCAAAAATATACTGAAGTAAGGCTGCCAAGAGGACTTGAACGTGGGGCAGAATTGCAGGAAACCTATATCAGGAGGGAGACAGGAATTGCATTTAAAGCATAGGAAAAGAGGCAGAACGTCGACAATGATGCACTTGGCCAAAAAGGGCGTATGCGTTTTTTCCTGAATATATTCAGGAAAAAATGCATACGCCCTTTTTGGCCAACCAAGCAAGCTTGCAAAGGAAATCTGCACTACAATGAAGTCTCACTTTCCCCCGGTCAAAAGGGCCATCTGAAAAAAGTGTAAAATCCAGAAAGTCAGGACAGGCCATGGAGAACTGGGAGCCTTGTTATGCTGATGGGCAGGTTGTAATTTGCCAACAGCCACTTGGGAGAAGTGTATGGTGTTTCCTGAAACATCTAAAAAACAAAGCAACAGAGCCTAGGGCACTTCCACTTATGGTCCTATAGCTTAGGGAAATTAAAATCAAAAAGACACAGCCACCCCAAAATTTGGTACGGCTCTTATTACAAGAACCTTGTTTACGGTACAAGTTCAATATCACAGAAAGTGAAAAATGGATAAAGAAGTTGTGGTACTTACGTACAATGCAATATCACTCAGCAATGAAATCTATGTCATCAGGCACGTAGCAGCATATTGAGTGGATTCAGGTAGAATGATTCTAACTGAAATAAGTCACACAGAAAAAGAAACATCATAAGATATCACTAATACACGGAATGTAAACTTGGCTACACAGGAACTGAATTACAAAACAGAACAGGGTCTCAAATTTAGAAAACCAACTTATGCTTGCTTAAGGGGAAAGGTGAGTTGGGGTGCTGCATAAAACCAGAGATTGAAATGAGCACAGATAAAGTTCCTTAAGCCAAATATGGAATAGACAAGTGCTACTCCTTGCTCAACGAAATGGACTCAACACCCCATATTAAACGCCTAAGAATGTACCTGATTAGTAAGTATCTTAAAACCTATGGATTGCTATGTCTCCGAAAGAGAATCAAGCGTGTGTCCAGGGGCATAAACGCAGCAGTGATAGGATTGGAGAGGTTCGGAGAGCAAATGAAGACCGTTTGAAGTCATATTTCATGGTACCCATTCCACGGGTCTCAACTCTCCAGGTTTAAGGGATTCTTCCTTCAGCTGAAACATGCATGTGGAACCCAGAGTATGATCAACCGTGTGATCAGGAGACGTGTTCAAATATGTCTCAGTTCTCGTCCCCTGGTACTCGGGTGCAACATTCCAGACATTTTACTAAAACTCTCCCGAGTTGGAGAGTCAGTGCCTTTAACCTCCTGTTTGGCCCAGTTTGCAATTTCTGTGGAAGATGAACAGGAATAGGGAGAACCAATGAGAGACTAGCTGGAGGTGTCTGCACGGGCAAATTTAACTCTCATTTGCCACCAGGAAGAGGAATTAACCAAAGGCTCAGCGTGCCGTGCCGGAACCAGATTAGGGCCTGAAGCAATCCTGCGGTGTTGCGGCCAGCTCACAAG